>NW_009918872.1:140338-142118 GCF_000696875.1 Nestor notabilis
GGGGGGGGAATCACCCTAATGGGATCCACTCCAAGTTTCCTGTTGCCCAGGTCAGTGCGACTCAAAACTAGGGGTATGACATAGCTGACATCCAGGAAGTACTTGGTGAGCAAGCACCTACCTGGACAAGTCCCTTAAGACCTTGAAGTCATACTCCAAACATGCTACTGTGCAACATGAAATCAGTGGATAAAGAGGTTGCTTCATACTCCCTTCTCTATCAGCTGATGTAACTAGCGTAAAGTAACCTAACTTCTCTAGCACAGGAAGGTTGAAAGGTTTAAAAACATGCGAGAAGCACTTCATCTGTTTTGTTTTTTTTTAATACAGTATTAAAGTTAAATTTACTGAGCTAGAAAATTCCTTTCTAGTGAAGAATAATTAAGAAAATGCCCCCACAGAAACAGTTTCATACAGCTATCATGAAACATGCCCAGATATAAGTAAAATTCCCAAAGCCTGCGATCTTTCCACTAAAGTGTGGTGATTAACTTCAACTAACATGGGTAGTTACGCATGTTTCATTTCTTTCTTTCAAGATCCAGTTCTTGCCAGTAAGTTAACAACACGATTTAAATATAAACTATAAAATTGTACTGTACACAATCACTAACAAGCTCAATATAGAAGTCTGAGCATTACACATTAACCGGGTAGAAGTTATGATTTTTGTATTTTTAGGGGTTTGGGGTTTTTTCTCCCTGTTTGACAGCATGTTATTTTTTTCACAAATTAAGCTCCAAAATAAGCCTCTTTTCATCCAAGTTAAACATTCCCCCGCTGTGTAGCATATCCAGCTCACCAGCGAGCTCCGGGCAAGCCCAGGAAAGCAAGAGGAGGCTGACTTCCAAAACTGAAAGTAAGCAGGTGCCTTCATTGTTAGAAGTGAGCACAATGGAAAAACCGAAAAAAAGTAAACAGGCAGCCAAACCCCTTTTACTTTCTAAAACCTGAAAACCTACAGCTAAGCAAAAACGATGCATCTGTCTACATGGGTGCACCGGAGTATGTGTCCTCTAACCTGATTAACAAGCAACAGTATATCTAGTCAGGAAAATGCCACTGGCCCAGAGGAGCCTGCCCCTTCCCAGAGCCCTGCCACGAGTGCCCACACATCCCCACCACACTGTTCCACGCTCAGACCCACCGCACATCACCGCACACAACTTCCTCGTGACACGCAAGTTATTACCCCCAGTGGGACCTTTCTACACGCAGCCTCCTCAGTGAACAAAAGTTCATTGTCAAGCTCAGCGCTTGGGTCCAAACAAACATCCAAGGGGACAGGAGGGAGGGAGGAAGATGAGAATTGTGCTCCCTATCCACAAGAATAAGATTTGCAGGATAAGAATCACCGTTACTTACAATTAAAAAGTGGGAACAGGTGTAGCAGATATCATACTTTGATAGCTGAACAAAGAATATTACAGCACGTGACTGAAATGTGATGACATTTGTTCACCAATCGAAAACAAAAGCCACTCTCCAATGGCACTAAAAAAAAAATTAGGAACTTGGAAATCTCTCCATATTGAAACACATCTGTTCATAGCCTCATTTTTTGACACTTGAGAAGAAGTTGAATGAAGAGCTCCATGCATTAATCCAATACGTATTCACCTAAAAACCTCAGTGTACAATCCACCGAATTGCAGAGGTGTTTTGGGGAAAAAAAAAAAAAAACCCACAACTCTACTGATGGAGAAGCTTGGAATAATAAAGAAAAAAAACCACCACACACCACCATCAAAATAAAAATAACAATAAATCCCGCAGGAAG
>NW_009918873.1:0-60409 GCF_000696875.1 Nestor notabilis
CAGCGCCATCTTAGCGGTGACAGCAGCAGCCTGTGTGGTGCACAGGAGGCGGAGGGTGGCCGAGCCCCACAGTCACCCTGCTCTCTGCCGCAGTGGACGTGGCCTTTCCCGGGATAGGCCTGACGCCCAGAGCCTCGCTGCCCAGCCTGCCCCTGTGCCTGGCTGGGTACAGCAGTGGCCGCAGGGGTGGCTGTGGCACGGCCCGGATCCCAGGTGCTTGCAAAATCAGTCCCGAACCTCTCATCTACGCCTGCGGTTGTTGCTGACCTGCAGCTCGTGTCAAGGAGGTGTCTTCCCATCCTGTCACTACCAGGCCCGAGGGTCCTCTCTCCACAAAACCCGAGAGAAGACTCTGAGACAGTTAGAGCTGCACTTCCCCTCACCCGTGTTCCTCTGCCATTGTGCCAGCTGTGAGGCAGGAGCCCCAAAGGCTGACCCGTTGACCATTCAGGGGAGTCTAGTGCAAATACTCTTGAGAGGTTTTCTTGGCAGAACTCCCGACTTTGAATGGGATTCTCACACTTGAGTTCCAAAAAACAAGTGTATTTTTTATATATATGCTCTGCTACAGCCCTCAAATAGTGACTGAAAATCTTATCTATCAATGTCCTGGGACCAAAGTGTATGGAAACTGAAGCAGAGGGTTCATGAGCTGAGTTTCATCAAATGACCCACAGAATGAAGTAAGAAAGGGGGTAGGGATGACTGTTTCTCGAATAGCATTAATATTTATACCTGTTCTTGAGTTTGGGAGCGCTTCCAATGCTGGGAAATATTTCTATTCATGCAGTCAGTTGCATTTGGCTCGAAGCCAAGATATGAATAAGGTGCATAAATCCATACTGGGATTTGTGTCTATGCTGTTGTCTTTCTCTATGCTTTTATATTATATAAGTAAGGCCATCCAAGGATAGCTGAGACTTCATTTTCTCTGCTAAATATGTTGCACTGCATTAAAACCTCTTTCTCTGCTTGTAAGTAACAGAGAACTAAACACGAAGGAGGAGAAAATGGTTCTAACTGTATGAAAGCGTAAGCAAGAGGTCTGCACAAGACTAGAGACAAGTTCACGTTGCTTTAGTTTACCTGGAGACTGCGTGATTTTCAGGAGAAAGCTAAGAAATATCTAAAGCAATGGTTTTTTTTTGTTTCCCCTCTTCCTCTCCATGTCCAAGTCAGCATTCTTCTTCTTCCTGAGGCTACTCCAGCTCAGGAGGCACTCCCAGAGCTGGAGTCTCTATGTCCTACTAAAGCCAGATAATGCCTCGACCACCTCAGACTGAGAAAATGAAAACTCTGTGATCAAAAGGGACTAGTTAAGGGTTCCCTTTTCATTTATTCAAATAAAAAGAATGTTGTAGAATTCTAGTTTTCTGCAATTTCACTTACATGAAATTACATGGGAAACCCAGTGATAAATTACAAGTCCTTGCTTTTACTACTTAATTATATTCTCTTTGCATGCAGTTCCCTTTTTCTGATCAAAAGACTGGTCCATATGTAAGAGAAAGCTTAGAAGAGATCCCAGCACAGTCAGAAATCCAAGGCACGAATAGAATGGCAGAGCCCCATCCCAGCTGATGAACAGTGTAAGTAACAAAGACAGAAAGGCTGGTTCAGATGTATCAATCGGTGTTTCACATCAGGGTTTCAGATCACTTCAATTTGCCAGCACAAAGATACTGGCATGACAAAATCTAAAACCATGTGAAAGTCACTTTGCTTTCAGGTATCGTTACCGAGTAACTTCATTCAGTAACTTCATTCTTTTTCACCAAATCTGCACACATTTCTGACTGCAGCTTGTAGATGGAAACAGTGAGAAATACTTGGAATCAAATAAATCCTTGATGGAAGTTACTTGAAATTTACGGGCTTGCATCACTGGTAGAAATGAGGATGTAACACCATCATGGAGGAATATGAGCTTTCATTTTAGTTTGTTTTTCACTATATGAAGATGGAATATTTTAGCTGTGATTGAAGTTTTGCTATGATTTGGTTTTGGCTAAATCTTAAAAAAAAAAAAAAAAAAAAGATTTTTCAATCAAGAATAAAAACCAGGTGAGTTTTCACTTTGTTACTGCAGCCACATCTGTTTGATGTTTGCAGGGTACCAGCTGTCACAGGCCACTAAGTCGCTGATTTGAGTAAAAGAAGATAAAATTATTTTTGTGGAAACTGGATTTTGGAATTTAGTATCACTGGAAGGCATGTGGCTTACCTAGCTATCACAGGAATCCATGACCCCCTTCTCCCTGTGCCACAGGAACTCATTGTTTCAGTTGTTGTCCCTCAAGGGAATGATAGACCAAATTCATTGCTGCCTTAAGAACCGCAGACTCATTTTGGCAGACTGGCATGAAAGATGAATATGGATTACTGACCTCCAGTTGCTGTGGATAGCTGTGAAAGGAATGATTGATTATCTGCTGCAAATAGCAGCAGGAGAAAGACTGCAGGTCACTCTTTAGCTAAGTGGTATAATTTAGTTCTTAAAACAAAGGCAAGCCAGATACGCGCAGGTTTTCACATGTCTTTAGTTAGCCAAAAGGTGCATTTGAAACTATGAGATGTGGATTGTCAAACAGGATTGTCACACAGACCATAGCTGCTGTTGATCCGTGCTATAATGTTGATACACTATGCTTTTGAATTATGTCACTTTTCTGTAAACTAAATGTGATCATAGCTTGATTTGGATGGCAGTCAGCCCAGCAGTTTGTCACCGTGTCTTTAGGATTATTTGCCAGTAGCAAACCAGCTGTCAGATAGAATTTGTGTTGTTCCTAAATAAAACATTTTACATCTGAGAAGTTCAAAGGCACTTTTTCAAATTATTTCACACAGAGTTCTATTCCCCACCATCTCCTCCCCTGAGCAAATATGGTTTCAGCATTGGCACTAATGCATGCCCTAGTTAGCTGGGATGTAAAAGAAGAGATCTGTTGTTTTAAAATGTATTTTTTTACCCATGAGCTATTACTTGCACTCTTTGTTTCCTAAAATCCTCCATGTACTCATTGCTGGCAGATTTTGTATTTCAAGTGAGTAGCTAATACTTGACTTGAAAAGAAAGGATGAAATAAAATAGACTTACAACTACAGCAAAGGAGATAGGAGGAGAGTGCTGGACACCAATTCTTAGCAAAGCATCCCTCCCTGGGAAGCAGCTGTAATTTAGCCACTTGTAGATAAGTAGTTGGTCTCCATGCAGCTTGCCTTTGCCTTGACAGTGCACTGTTGGGGTCACTTTACCGTGCAGTTGACAGATTCCTTCCATTATTTTTATATAAACTTTTAATTTAAATTCTAAACAAACCTGCAAGTAGCAGAAGACAACTGGTGTTTGATTATTCAGATTAGTGAGCTTCTGGGTCAGTCGTCTAAAAATCCAAAGGAATGCATATTTGTTTCCCGAAAGAAAAACTTGTTATTACATTTCATAGTCTAAGGGACTATTTGTTTTAATTAACAATGAAAAAAGTTTGCATCCTCATCATGCAGTAACTCATTAACTGCTCAAGCCTCCTTTGCAAGTTTGGATACAATGGGATATTTAATGTGTTTGATCTGCATGTTGATAACAGGGGTTTGCATGTAGATCAAAAGAACGATACAACCCCGCATTACCAGAACTCAGCCACAGCATCCAGCAAATGCTATGTAGAAGGCAACGCTTGGCTTCCCTCCAAAGCCCGAATTCTAACACTCAGCTCAAAAGCAACCTACCACTTTTCCCATTGATATGTTTGTGCCTACAGACCTATCTTTGACCTCTCCCAGCTTGTTTTGTTGCAGTGAACACCTGAAATTTGCTCAGCTAATACAATAGCCCTGTACTTTTTGACAAAAATGCCTGTGGTTAACCTCTGTGGGCTGCATTCTGCAATAAAATGAAGGGTGGTAGAAGTTAAACAATGGGTGTGACTACCACAAGAGGAGTGTTAGTGGGAAAGTGGTGTAACATCCACTTAACATTCCAGAGATGTGAAATATAATTATGATTTAAATGCCAAAGATGTAAGTTGCAAGATGAGTAACTACAAGGACATGAAAGCCTCCCTTATCTTCCTTTCTGTCCCACTCAGAATCATTTTGCACACCCACAAAACTAATACAAGTAGTGTCACTTGACGAAATTACACCTAATACATGACTTGTACTGTCACTTACATTCCTGTCGGTGTGGGCTCTGTTTATACCAAAGAAAAAACCTGCAATCTCATTTACAGCATTTTAAGTTGGAAGTAATTTTGCTCTTGGTGGAATTATCCCGTATTTAGACTCCCACTCGGAACCTGAGCCAGGCTTTGAGTTTTGTCCTATCTGCTCCCATCCTTTCCCATGATAGGTGGGGTCTTCTGGCTGTGAAGAGCTCCTCACACACTCATTTATGTATCTTTGCAGAAATAGTCTATGAGCAGGTCTGTAACATTAGAAGTTGTTGACTAAATGAGCCATGTATATGAAAAGCTGCTTAATGTCTTTTACATCATCTAGCATATGTGGGAAGGAGAGCAATAATGCAGAAATGCAGCCCATGCCTAGATGAGGGGCTACACAGTTCTTTATCAATTCCAACACTGAGAAAGTGAAGAAAAAGTAAGTTCTAGGTGGGGGAGCAGAAGCAACTAGTAGGGAAAAAACCTGTTGATTCTAAACCTTTAAACAGTATCTTTATAAACAGGTTCTTGGTATGGTTAAAACCCCAAAGCGATAGGTATGATTACAGCTCTGAGCAAAGGGCATGCACTGTTCCACGTTGTGGCCTCGGAAATTGTCTGATGTGTAGATCAGAATTTAAACCTGTATTTTAAACTTTTTTTTCTCCTGACACTATTCCTCTTATTTTCTTTATGGATTATATGAAAACCTGAGTTGAAAGTTTCTAGTGCAGTTCTGCCTTTTATTAGCTGTCAGTGGGGAATAAAGAGTATTACCAGCTCTACCAGAAAGTGACACCTTCAAATAAAAGCAGGGGGGTGAGGCGAGGAGGGGCTGTAGGTTAAGGACATGATGTGGGACTCGGCTTATTCTAGGTCAGCCCTTGTAATTGAACTGTTTATTTTCTGTACAAAATATGCACTTGGCAGAGGGAAGCGGTGGTTTTTCAGATACACATACACACGTAGCTTCGTGTATGACTAATGCTATTGCCTGAAATGGAGCTGCAAAGTGGATAAAGTGAAGCATTTACTCCAAAGTGCTTGACGAGCTGGGACTATCAAGCTATTATATTGTGCATATTTGTTTCCTAGAAATACCATAAACATTTACTAGAAATACTGGGCAGGAAGACTGATTTTTATATCTAGGGGGAAAAGATATGATTGCTTAAACGTTTTAAAGTACAAATAGCAAAACAAAAATGTTCTCTCAAGAATCAGAGAAAAACAGTTTTATGTCTATACTTAAGATCCCTAACAGAGTTCATGAAGCAACAAAAAGTCCTTAGATCATAGCAACAGTTAAGACAAAAAATGCTTGGATTTAATACACTGGGGACTTTTTTAGTAAAAAGAACTATGGGCCAAGTCATGCCTTCAGTTAGCATCTGTAATTCTGACTTTGGTGAGGAAAAGACGGTGTGAGTGGCTGAAGCCACAGAAGGACCATTTTGAAATACTAGTGGAGGTCAACTGCTGTAGTGGAGGCGGCCACTTGAGAACTACATGGCTTGAGAAGACTTTGGTTCAAAACCCTGTTCTACTACCAACACCACAGATGAGTGACAGCCACACTGCCAGGCTTTGGGTGCGTGCATTGGGAAGTGGCTTTTCCTCTATGATCAAGGGAGGAGAGAGTGCTCCCTCCAGAGGGCTGTTCCGGCCGTCTGGATTACCCTGCTCCAAACTGTCCTCTTGAGGCGCTACTCCCAGCGCACAGGTCTGATTTCAGGGTTGATTCAGGCACAGTAACTAGAGCTCCAGGTTGGCAAATGGATCCTGAGTCAGTCAGGTAATGTCCTGTCCCTGATACTTGTTCCTCACTGCGTCCATATACTTACTGTGTAGTGCTGCTGCATCTTCTGGGCAGGAAGGTACCTTTGACAGCTGTGCTGTCCTTAAAGCAGAAGTCATTGTTTCTGCAGTGGATTTCTTTCAGGGATAGTTGTGGTCTGGCATGAAACAGTGTCACCACTTAAATGATAGAATACTCATTTACAGAGAATAAGAATAGAATAGGATTTCATTCTTGATTTCTGACAAAGATTCCTACTACACCTGGAGGCTGATTTAGTGGGCTGAGCAGGTACACAGCTCTCTGAAAATCAAGACATTCAGAACTTTCCTAAATCCATGGTTAGTCTGCCTCTCCTGCAGTGCTTAGATAAAATAGCTTTCATCACTTTTTCATCACATCAAACTCCAGCTGAATCATTACTATGTACTGTAGTGGTACCACAAATAAGCTTCTCAGCCTCTGAAACCTATACAGGTTTTCAGCAATACCGTGGTGGTTTTATCATGTATTTTATTCACAGACTCCAAGATACTTTGTGAAGATAGGGTCAGCACTGGTACAACAGTTTCACAGGAAGGGGGATGCTCAGAGTTTCGGTGACTCACCCCATGTCTGTTGCAAAATAGCAGTGAAGCACACAACCTGGGCATTCTTGTACCAGGCTTGTGATTCAGCAAAGCACTAAAGCAAGTGCTTAACTTTGAGCAAGAACTTTGAGCTGTCTGAATGGAGACAGGTTTGAGTGTCAGTTTAAATACTTTGCTAAACTGGTCTTCAGCTTTCAACAGCTAATTACTGTTTACAGCTATTTCAGATTTTTTGTATACTCAGTGTATCTTTAGATGGTGGAAAAATCTTTAATTCAATTGTGTGAAAAAGCATACTGCTTGCTGGCCTTTAGCAACTCAAATGTTCATGCATATGTTTGGGGTTTTATGTTGCTGTTTTAGATGACCCCAGTTACTCGACAAGAAGTTCTTGGCCTTTACCGCAAGATATTCCGAATAGCCAAAAAATGGCAATCAGCATCAGGACAGATAGAAGAAACTATTAAGGAAAAAGAGTACATTATCAATGAAGCCCAAACATTATTCCGAAAAAACAAAAATGTGAGTGTCCTTACAGTTTTGATTTTCTGAATGGTTGTGCTCTTGCTCTTTGCCCTGTCACAATGATTAGGTGCTAAGAAATAAGAGTTGATTTCCCAACATTTCATTTACCTTAAATGCTGGTGTATTTTGGTTATAGATTAAATCCCACAATTGAAATAGTAGTAAGAAAACTCAAACCATTTCAGCTCTTCATTAACTACTGTAGAAGTCTAAAAAGTCTAGAGCTTTCACTAAAAAATACTAAGAAAAAATTAAATTCTAAAGATACTGCCTATGTAATTGAAGCAGTTTGTGATCTTTTAGAAAGTTAGCTAAATGTATTATTATCCCTGCAATGGCAAACAGAGCTCAGTAGCTTCTTATATTTCTTTTCTTAAAGCAGCAAATATTGGCAATTCTTTTAAAAGAAGCACTTTTTTTTCTTAAGGAAGAAATTTCAACCCCCTTTTGAAAGGGACAAATAGACTGCATGGTAATCGAAGGTCCTTCTTGTAATCTAGATCACAATGCTTACTTATATCCCATTTTGGTCTGGGACTAAATTGAAGTAATGCAAAATCAAAAAATGAATTTTAGTCACAATTTACACCACATTTCTGACTTCAGAGGGGGTTTCTGGATAGGATGATAACAGAATGTAGACCAAGGAGTCTCTTCTCTTTCTTCTCTAGCTACCTTGCAGAGTGATGAATGGGTGAGTGTGTTTTTTCATAGATACATTAGTAGTTTACATGTGTATTGTGTTTTTTACAAAGAAAATACCATGTTTGGGTAAAACCCTCCTTCTGTAGCCTCAGTCCAGATAGCCTCCAGGCCTTAATATCCAGCACCATCAAGACCAGAACTACTGAGTCAAGGCAAATGTTACCTTTTATGGATATGAAAAATACAATCATTGTATGCTTGCGATTGCCAAAAAAAGCTAAAGAAAGTCATGTGGCTGTGCATCATTTACACGTGAGCTTTCAACTGCTAACTGCTGTACTCATACAAAACATTTGTTTCTATGATCTCAGGTAACAGATCCAAAGTTGATTAAGCAGTGTATAGAAGAATGTGAGGCAAGAATAGAAATCGGACTTCACTATAACATCCCCTACCCAAGGCCTGTGAGTATAAATCTAAATCACAAAGTCTTCAGCTACACCCTCTTGGCTCTCACTGGGCAATAATCACATCACAGTCCACATCACTGTTTCTGCAGCACATTTTTAGATGAGCCGGTATTTAAATGCTATGCTAAATCAGAGCCAAATAAGCCAAATGTATATTGAAATGTTTTCCATCTATCTCATTTCATTGTAAATTGGCTAATTTCTTCTCAAATTAATAAGTCAAAGCCTAAATGGAGTTACATGAGATCAACTCCCAAGGCCTTTAAAGATTTAGGCAGTCTTATCCAACCAATGTCCAACCAGAAGAAGACATTAATGAAATCGAACCTGTTAATCTTTCCACATAATGAAAGAGAATGAGGGAATAAAAATACTTAACTACATCTGCCATAGATAAAATTATTTTCATAGCCTACATTACTGGTAGCTGTTCTCCTGGTCATAAATCAGGTCTTATGAAATACCTGGCTATGTTGCTTCTTTTCCCCTGTACCTGGAGAAAAACATGTCCAAGATGACTGAAATCTGGAAGTTGCAGCAATGTCTTCTATTGCACCATTCAGTATAGTTTCCTCACTGCTGAGTCACTTCTGTCTGTAGTACTTTATGCTGCCTCTCATAGAAACTTCCTTTCAACTCCTGTTGATTAGTTTGTATTTTCACATCTGTAGTTTCCTTAGAAAGGCAGTCAAAATTAAATTGTATTTCCATCAGATGCTTGCCTAGAATATGGTCACTGTTAGCATCTGCTTCACATACAGCTTTTTCTTTTTCTCCAGTATAGATAATAACAATGCATATCTGACAAACAATGCTCCTATAAATAGGCTTAAAATGCATGCTCTGCAGTGGCTTCAGAATCCCAGAGGATCGGTCTTAGATCCACTGTCTCAGACAAACTGGATGATCGTTTTCAGATTCTGGAAATCTCTATTGCTGCTTTAGTCAGTGCTTTTACTACTACTTGCACCTAAACAGCTATCTATCTTACAGGATGACAGCCTCAGCAACAATAACATCTGACTGCTAACACCTACATTTTTCAATCACTTGGAGGGGGGAATATAGTTGAATGACTCCCACTATTATGAAATACAAAGACTTTGACAATCAAAGGAAGAACCTGTCACCTATTGCTCCTTCTGCTTGTGGAGTCAATGACATTGTGCATTTTAATATGGTATACGTAATCATAACAGTAAGAAGACAGTCTTTCAATACATACAGTTTTGTGACTTGTTAGGTAGGTATGAGTAGAGTGCACTGCTACTCAGGAATTTTTAGAGTTTTCTATGACTTACTTTTCTGGAACATTGTCAGCAGTCCTATTTCGACAAGTACTTCATCATTACAGTCTGACACCAAGCTCCAAAACAAGGTTACTAAAGCTTAATATATATATATGATTTTAATAAACACAAGATTTAGGGCCTGAAAGTTACACCACTAATCACACCTCAGAGAGTGCTCCTCCTAGAAATCTAATAAGCTGGTTTAAGATGGTACAGTTGCCCTCTCCAAAGTGTGAAGAAATTATTTCAAACTCAGTGAAACCTAGTCTGTATATATACCTTCTTTTTCTTGTAGGTTCTCAATTTGCACTTAACTGGTGGGATTTTCTTTTCCAGATCCACCTACCTCCTATGGGTCTTGCCCATAAACAAGGCCGTATGTTGCGACACCAGGAAAAGTTAAGGAAGATTTCTAAGCCAATATACCTGAAATCCCATGATGAAGTCTCATAACCTATTATTTAAGATGTGATGTGTAATCACATCATTTAAACTGTGGACTGCAATCCAGATGATTTGTGTGCACAACTGTGAATGAAGCTGTTCGGTCACTTGCTCACACATTTCTGGAGGCCAAAAAGCTATGATACACTGTATATGATGGAAAATGTTGGTCTAGTATTTATTACATTTCAACCACTGACTTGTCAATTAAAGTAACACTTTTCAAGGAGTGAGGTGTGATACGAGATTACTTTGACATCAGGAAAATTACAGCAGGTTTTTAAACTCTGTTCATTTATATTGGGGTTCCCTGGTGGTTTGAGAATTATATATGCTCAATTCAAGGCAGTGCCTTGTCTAAGGGTCAGCAAAAATCAAGAAGGTCTGGGAGAATCAAGCAGACACTGCACCTCCAGAGCTTCCAAACACAGGTGGGAATACAGTGACTGCTTCATGCAGCTGCACTCCTTCCTCTTTTGTCCCTGCTCTGCCTATTGTCCCTGAAGAATCATTTCAGTTTCATAGTATTCTTAAAGTGAAGTATTGTTTCTAAAGGGACAGTAGCAAAGAGACATCAGAAATGCCACAAGTCCTCCCTTTTCTTTTTTGCAAACTGCAGGGGAGTGGCCTAGAGCCTCTACATCAGCTTTTTTTATGGTTCCCCCCCGCTTCCTTTGGACAGGGTGTGGATGTGAAATGCAAAGTTTGGAATGCCATTACACAACTCAGAGTAAAACATTCCAGTATTGGGTTCCTCAGGTTCCCATGTATGGACTGACTGAAAAGTCTCTCTTCAGGGTATCACTATGGAAGCCAGCTTAAGATGCTATGCATATCTTCACTGTGCATTTTTACATGCTACAAACTGTCTCTTCTGTCTCTTAAGTTTGAGGGGTATTTCTGCTTCGCAGTTGCCTCGTGAATGGAAGTGAAATTAAATTAATCGCCCCAGAAATTAAATTAACTGGCCACTAAATGTTTTGGCTCCTTTTCAGTGCTCTGGCTTTACCAGGCTGTTCACAAATTCTCATCAGGAAGGTAAGGCTAAAAGTACCGATGAGACCAAGCTATGGACAAGAGCCACACTCTACTGGGATACTACATAAGCACAGGCCTCAGCTGTGTTAAAGGGCAGAGGGTGTGAGCAGCAACCTATTCCAGCCAGAAGGTAAGGGTGGCAAAAAAGCAGATTTGAAAAATGCAGTGTACATTATTTCCTATTGAAAATGGGCGAAACCAATGAAGTATCATTTTCTGAGCTCTCCAACTCCTCCTAAACTCTCCAAGCCCTAATAGAAAATGGCAAAGAAATATTCCTACCTTAAAAATAAGTTAAAACTGGTCATGTGCAGGACATAATGACAGTTCCTCCCCCAAGAATGTACTTTTCAGTGGAAAAAAAAACCAAGCGGATGAGAAAGTACAAGGAAACAATGAGAAGAGCGAGTCAGCATGACAGGTACTGGCTAGCCCAATTTCTCACTACCCTTTATGGCTCCAGTCCACAAAGGTATCTATTCCAATATAATTATTTCCTGGGAATACCTCCTGTGGGAAGTATCATGTAAAATGCCATTGTTCTGCCTGTCACTGGGAGCTTTGCAAATTTACTGCTGCCAGAAAGACACAAAACAAAGCTCCTTTAGCTGAGGAAAAGTGGGATGGAACAAAGACAGTAAAAAATAACGTGATTATACACATTGCTTAATCCTTCATTGAAACAAGTCCAAATACAGTCTTTTCCTATCCTCACAGAGATGTGTCAAGTGAGCCAAAGAAAAATGTGCAGAGACAAGGGTTTTGAATGGAAGCTTAAGCTCATTTATCATTAAGCTATCATTCTGAATCTTTCAAATTATTAAAAATCACATGGCTAATGAAGGTACTGTGACTTATCAGGTGAATAAACAGCTATGTAAATGAGCACTGTAAATTTACTGTCTATTTTATAGCCACAACTCTTTCCTGAGCATATACCATAAGATGTAGATTAATTTCAAGAGAACATCCCTAAAGTTACAGAAGAGTCACACTGAACTGAAAATAATGAGTTTATTCCTGAAGGGAAAGAAAAATAAGCAATTTTAAAAAGTCTCAAGTAGCCTTAAGTAGCTCAAATGAGTATCCACTTCCTTGACTGAAAAGCCAATAAGTTGAACTGCAGTAACAGGATGCTACGAGGATGATAAGAGGACTGGAGCACCTCCCGTGTGAGACAGGCTGAGAAAGTTGGGGCTGTTCGGCCTGGAGAAGAGAAGCTGCGTGGAGACCTCATAGCAGCCTTCCAGCATTTGAAGGGGGCCTACAAGGATGCTGGGGAGGGACTCTTCATTAGGGACTGTAGTGGTAGGACAAGGGGTAATAGCTTCAGACTTAAACAGGGGAAGTTTAGATTAGATATAAGGAAGAAGTTCTTCACAGTGAGGGTGGTGAGGCACTGGAATAGGTTGCCCAAGGAAGTTGTGAATGCTCCAACTCTGGTGGTGTTCAAGGCCAGGTTGGACAGAGCCTTGGGCGACATAGTTTAGTGTGTGGTGTCCCTGCTCATGGCAGGGGGGTTGGAACTAGATGATCTTAAGGTCCTTTCCAACCCTAACTATTCTATGATTCTATGATTCTATAACAGCATCACATTATTTGAGATGCTTTCAAATTCTAGATAGCCTATTTTTCAAAATAAGCATTTGAGAAATTATTAAGTAGTGCAGGATCTTCATTATGCTCCAGCACCACAAGGCAAAGACTGAAATTTCTTAAAACCTCAAGTCTGTTCAGCTAAAGGAAGGATTAGATCAGCTCTTTTGTCAAGTCTGGAGAGCAAAGCCCTTTTTTTCACAGTTTAAGTTAAACTCTGTACAGCAAAGAAAATCTGCCTTAAAGAGAGTGCTTTGGTTTTAGAGGTCAAACTGGCAAACTTCCATTTTGAGGGAGCTTCATAAAAAGAATTTCATCTGCAGCTGAGTCCAGTGGGTAGGCAGATGTCTGAACTGGTACTCACTGTATTCATTTCCAAAGACCGTGTAACTGCTTTCAAGAAGTATCCCATCAATGGTGCAATATATCATTCCTACACATTAATTTTACTTGCAAAAAGATGTTGTCCAAAAATGCCTCTGAGTTCTTGAGAGTTTGTAATGCACTGGATTCAACCAGTCAGTGTACACTCTGTCCTGTACTTCCTTAACTTTGTCCCACTTTCCTTCCAGAAAATACAGTCTCTTTCCAGTTTATCACACTCGTCAGGAGATGCTTTAGAATAAGTTAGAGTAAGAAGATGGCAGTAACTTTATATTCTTTAGAAATACAAATCCTGGGTCAGTTGCATAAACTCTCCTGCAAGCTAACCGGTAGCAACACAGTAGTAATTTGTTAACATGCTATCTGGCTTTGAATATCTAAATAACACCTCCTTCTGGATATTCTGTCCCTAACTCCTAATTTATGAACCCATATGCTTATGAAACCAAATTAACACTAAGATTAGCAAGCACATAGTCATTTAAGAAGATGGTGTTGATACCTGCTTATTGAATGTACCCCCTCAATGTTACCTAAGGGTGAGGAAACCCTCATGAAGTTGCAGCAGTGACTCGATCTGTTCCAAGGGAAGTATCATCAAACTGAAAGAGGTTAAAAGGGATTAGATTATCTGATCTATCTTCCCATAAATACAAGTCTGTTCTTGTAATACTTTTTAGATCTAGAGAAAATAAGGCAACGTGGACCTCACTCCCTTGGGGCCCTACAATGTATCCATCAGAAATTATATCCATCTTCTAGCCACAGACAGAAAGATCACTTATTTGATCATACCTATAAATTAATTTTCAAGAATACTAGTTACAGGAGAGACCCACACTTCTCACTGATTTTTCTAATCCTATTAGGCAAAACATTCTAGCTTGTAAGAACTCCTAACTAGAAGAACCCTTTGTATTGTCTTTTGCTTTTTCATTGTATAATTTCCCTTTAACAGCCCAATGGTGCTAAAATCAACAGAGATAGTACTCTCTGTTCCTGAAATGGATTTTTGTACAGATGAGATAAGAGAAAGGAAATGTACTAACCCTGTCTTACTGCATCTCTAGCTGAAAATCCCTCTCTGCCCTGAAGAAGAAACATCTTTTGCTCTGTAATGTTTGTATACTCCAATTTTTCCATCTGCTTTGAGTTATTAGCAAGGCTGTAAATCTATGATTTGCTGTAATTGCAGGTGGTTTTTTGTGGTTTGTTTAATGAGAGCTTCTGATTAAGAAATGGAAATACTAAACCTGTAAAGCCAAGAATTCTAATATTATTACAAGATACTGTATTTGCCAAAAAAAATTCCACATTTTTATCATGTTTAACTAACAGCTGAGTTGCATTTTATTTATTTTATTTTAAATGCATCTCAGCCAAGTAATCTTGTGAATTCCAATGTTTAGCCAGCTTATCATTCTTCAGGAACGTCTAGACAGTGCTCAGGAAATAAGGTCAGGAAGCTCATTTCAAAGAACCACAGAAAAATACCTCCAAGACAGATATCCCTCAACAGTAAATTCAATTACTTTTTCTCTAACAGTAAGGGCAGCTCAAGAAATCACATGCTTCAATGACCATCAACTAAAGGAACTCAGCCATGCCTGATCCCTGGTGAAAGGGCAAGCAAGAGATTCATGAAGGTACAGACTTCTATCTGTATCTATTGGTCACACCTACAAAAGCTTGAAATACATCATTAATTACATTCTAAGAGATGCCTTCATCTCAAATCTGACATTAACACAGAAGAGACATTTAGAAAATCAACACAGTTACAAGGACACTGCCCACAATGTAGTAGCAAAGCCTCTATATATTCTCAGAACTATGTTATTTAATAAACTATCCATTAGTTTTGTTCACAGAGAGGTATTAACAAGAAACCCACATGGCAAGCTATCCTACAGTATTTTCCAACAGTTTAAAAGTAATTTATCTCCATGAAATGTAATATAGGCAGCATTTACTAGTGAATCTAGCTTTTAACTTAAAAGGGCTTAATTTAGAGGACTGTGCTTGCAAGACTAGCATTTTCTGAAGAAGGATAGAGAAACTCCATCCTCAAACGCCAATTTCTCTTCATGTTACTGTTTTAACAATGATTACTCCATTGTTGCCCCAGCTTATCTTTCAGCAGTGCCTCAGCAGCCACAGGTAAGCTGTCATCGGTCACTGGCATGTGTAAGCTCAAATCCAAATAGAAAGGTCCTTCAGAGAGCAGCGATCAGTCCACAGCGAAGGATCTAAGAGCCAGGTCTAGGCTCTCTGGCCTGCATGCAAAGCACCTGCTAAGAGGAGGCTCATGACTAGTTTTTTACCTCTGATGCCACTGTGACCTGATTAGTGATCTGAATTGTTGCTGTGATTAACAACAATTAGATGCAGCCATTCAAAAATATGGTAACTACCACAATGGGATTTTTTAATATATAGTACATTTCAGTTAGTTTTAATCATGTTAAAAGTACAAAGTGTCTGTGTTACGAAGCCTAAGAAAACATAGGTTTTCTAAAGGACCAAAAATTGTTGTCAGTTTGGATGACTGTGCTGTTAGATTCATAAACAAGTTCTATCTTTGCTATAGGTGCCAAGTATCATTTGGCCTAAATTGTTAAAGAGTGGTTTCTTCCTATCAGTAAGCTGAAACACCTGCACATCTCTGTGCCCTTTACTGAAATAAATATCAAGTCTCCTGGCCTAACATTCTTGCCCTAGTCACCACATAACAATAATGATGCTCCAAGTGCCTGTATACTGTACTGCTAGTGAGGCATCAAATATGGTACAGGAAGAAACTGTACTAATGGTCTATGTTTATCTTTGTGAAGAGCAGCACTGTACAACATAGCTGTAACACTTCTGGCTTACTTGTATGTTCCCGTTCTGAAAAGTTACTGTTTTATTAATATCTGTATAAAACAAACTGGGGGTTAATAAAACAATACTTTACACTGTTTTCACCTATTACAGCTAAGCACCACACAACAGAGAAATTCCTATGACAAGAATTATATGTTTGAATAGTCATAGCACCATCACTTAATGACTGTAGCAGGATATTGGGAATTGCTGAATTACAGCTGCATCTCTGACTTTATGAGGCCTCAAGCAAGTTATTAAAATGCTGCAATTTGGGCAGTGAATAAAAAAACCCAACAAACCAAGGCCCTAAATTAGTGGATGTTTATGCAATGGGGTTTTTTTAAATGTTTACCTTGATCTTTGTGCTCCTCTAGTACTGTGTATACAACAAGTCTAATGATGCATCTTTAGTACCGTCTTGGCATGCTGTGAGGATTAGCTAATGACTGCACAGCTCTTTGAAGATGTTCAGGCCATTTATTTTTAATTAATGTTTACAAGCTACTTTGAGCTTCTCTGATGAAAGGGCTTAAACAGATACAAAATTTCAGGTGGTTATTAGTGCAATATGCAAGAGGGTAAGATAAGGAAGTAAAATGAGACTACAGGAAAAAGGAAATAGCTCCATTTATCAGACATCTGGGATGTGTGGGTAAATAATATGACATAAAAAGTTAAAAAACTATGAGACAGGCATACTGCTCTGAGAAATGACAGGCTCCCATTGCATGTGCTGACTAGAGGTTTTCCATGGAATTGTGAGGGCAGTGAGGCACTGAAACAGGTTGCCCAAAGTAATGATAAACGCTGCGTCCCTGTCAGTGTTCAAGGCCAGGTTGGACAGAGCCTTGCACGACCCGGTCTAGGTTGAGGCATCCCTGCCCATGGCAGGGGATTGGAACTAGACGATCTAAAGGTCCTTTCCAACCCAAACCATTCTATGATTCTATGATTCTGAGGCACATCTCCACGGAGTGTCAGTTATTACAATTTTATAATACAGCTCTGGCAGTTCATTCTAGCTAAAGATTGGGTTTATTTGTTGGCAACAAACTACTCTCATCTTCTTCCTCGTTGCCCTACATACTCCTGGGACACAGAAGTGGTAGGCAAATCCACAGAGTCTTATTTGCAAGAGTTATGGATTAGATTCCCATTAAAATCAGCAGCAAAACTCCTTGGGCCCAATTTCATTATCAAAAAAAAAAAAAGCAGCTGTATGATAGCAGCTAGATGTTAATATTCAGATTTCACATGATTTATAATGATGTGGGTGGCACACAGTTTGATGGGAGTTCTGTTCATTCTGATCTATTGTAAGATAAAGCCCAGGCCTTTGAAATAAGTTTCTGTTTGTTCTATTTTCACTCACTCTTGATCAGTGTCTCATAATGGCTAAAAACCAAAGGAACTTGGGGGCTGCTTTGGAGTCAGCCGGAAACCCTGATACATAAAAATAAATAAATGCAGACATTGGGGAGTAAAGTATCTCTTTTAATAACAAAATATGAGTGTTTGACATGAGTACTCTCAGTCATCTAACTGGCACAGTGCTGCCACACCTCGATTTATCCAGTGTTTCTGGGGCTTGTCTGACGGGAGTTCAATTGAGAGAACATAGTTGGTCGAGTGGCCAGTAGTGGATAAGACACCTTTTCTTTCACTTGTCTTGTATACAGGGCATGAATAGATGTTCATATGACAAAATTTGGAACTATCTCCAGGTTTCAGCCAAATAACGGGCAAAGAATCATAAAGGATTTTTGGAAGTGATTCTCCAATTACCAAGGATTCTCTATCCCATCGTGCACCTTCCAAAAAAAGGCCTCTCACATAAGCCCCATCTTCTGGCATTTTCTCCATTGTGTGCTCCTGTTGCATTACCTAGAATGATTAAACCATTGCTCGACTTTATTTTTATCTGGAGTATATTAAATCCTATAAGTGATAGTCTGAAATTGCTCCCTTAAATAAAACTTCTTTTCATTTGAAAACTCTATTCCTTACTGCCCTAGAACATCTTTCGAGCTGTTCAAGAAAAACAAAATTCTGCTGCATTTTCTTACCTCAAATTCAAATCCAATATGGTCAATTGGGATTGTGTATTTTCTGGCATAGTTTTGTAAGACACCAGTCAAAAAAGACTGAGTGAAGTAGAATCCTGAGAGCCAAAACACTGTGGGCGGCCCACTGATGACCCAATCCTGAATATGTAGAGAAAAAGCAAACAAGAAAACATACATTTGTAGCTTCTCTGTGCCAATTCACCAGAAAAAGGATGTCTTTCAGGATACTTTTTCAGATATACTGAAACAGCACAGTGAGATCTAAAGCTTGATGGAACCCTCTGCATATTACCATTAATCCTGTATTTTTCACAGACCGCAATTCACAGAAGTCAGTTATTTATGATGAAAACAAAAATAATCTCTCATTTTTAAACAACCACAGCTCAGTGCTACTGAGAAAGAAATTTCAGAAAGTAGCCTAAGCATATTTTGGTAAGTCTAGATTCTAACTAGGAAAAAAAAAAAAAAAAGGAAAAATTATTTAATTTGGACACTTACACTTTCTTTTACAGTCTTGTAAACACCAATCTCCTAACATGAAAAAAGGCCATCTTACATAGCATCTTCACCAATCACTGTGAAGGCACTACAGCCAACACATCAAATCTTAGTAGAGGAAATCAATCCAGTACAAAGATGACAGACAAGGAAATCTTGGGCCAGGATCTTTGTTGGATATCACAAAGGCAGTAGGAAAGACAAGGCAAAGGCAAAATGTCCCCACACTAAGCCATTTGGAGTCAAAAGAAGCACATATGCTACTCTGATCCAGCAAACAGGAAACTCTGCTGCTTACACAAATCTTTCAGACACTTTTTTCTAGCTTTCTCCTCACCTGACTTATATGAGGGTCATGGTTTAACCAAAACCAGGACATCTCACTACCCTAGCTATTTAAGGTACATCTAAAATCTTAAGTAATTTAAAGACAGCACTAAGAATGCAAGGGAAAGGGTGATGGAAGAGTGAGTAAAGAATAAAATAGCTTGTTTAAAAATGTGTGAAAGTGGTGTCACTTTCAATTAAACTTGATTTACAGTCACATATATAAAATTTAATAGTGCCTGTTGTGCACTGTTTCTAAAGCATCCTCACACCTGGTTGAGGACCCTTTGAGCAGGGAAGTCATTAAGACATCAATGCAAACTAAAATGCATCTTCTAGAAATAGAAACATGGAAACTACCATATGCAGCTCTGGATTAGCACCAAAGGATTATACTCCCAACTCACCCTGCTGAGCAATTGCCCAGCTAATTCCAATGCTGTTAATGCAGTGTATATTGGGTCATAAGTCTGTGCAAGCAGTTAACAATTGGTAGCAATAAGGCTACTGCTGAGTGAGGACAGTACTGACACACATTTCAGCTTTCAAATACCAACTCCTTAGACCTGTCAGTCTCAGTTTAGCATACCTGGAAGAAGACCAAGCGACAGAGGAGATCGGACACATAACTTCCCAGTGGCTTCAGTGATGGATAGGATTTGGCAGCCCACATTGATGGTACTTTTCCTATTAGCATGCTGTTGAAAACATCTTCAAGTTCAGATGACATCAACACTTGGCCTTTAATGGCTTTGCGTAAATTAATGAGGCTGCTCCGAATAACTTCAGTAAGCCTTCAGATAACAAAGAGATTATCAATCATCTCATTATTTATTTCTTATTATCTGGTTAAAGGCCTCTGAGTCCAACTTGAATAAAGGGCTGATCTAAGCTGGTAAATGTCCTATCAGAAAATCCTTATCTCACCTCTACTTACCAAAACTCCTACTTATCTTAGAAAAGCAAACAAATAAAAACACACACACGTAGAAATGAAAGGCAGTGAAAATTCTCATTCTAGACAAGGGAAATCAAGTGACAAGAACTTTAGAGATTGTAACACTGATTAACACAGTGTGTTGTAAATACTAGGGCCTGGGTGTGACTTAAAAAGAATAAAGTAGGCTGTCCTACCTCAACATGACAAACTCAAATGTGATTTAAGTTCATACTCCAAGACTATAAGTACTATTTCCATATTAAGGTAGTCAGCTGCAGCTTTGAAGTCTTTTTAAAAAGTTCATCCAAAGCAGAATCTTTGTTAAGAACAATGTATTGTAAAAGGCTTATAACTGCTTAAGCACTGATGAACACAAGCATATTTCAGTATTAGTAGTGCTACACAAAACACTGAGCCATACCTGTTAAATCGAATTAGTTCTTGCCTAAGAACTGTATTCATTGACTCTTCATAAAGTACTGGGTACATCTTCATAACCTCTTCCATATCAAAGTCACTTGGTAATTTGGATAGGATGTCCTGTGCCAACTCTTCAACAGTTTCCTGTATGCACAAGTTTGCAGAGATAAGGAATTTCCTTCTTTTCACCTATCTTTATTCAATAAATTCCATAAAACACTATAGATTTTATATTTTTCTGTACAACAACATACATATTTTAGTCCAATTTTCTAAGGAAATAATTCTTACATGCTCTTACTCTCTTTGTGCAACATCCTGTCTGTCTCTGCATGTGCCTTTTTGCTCCTTTTCCCTTTTCAATAATTTTAAATTTATTAGTAATTTCAATTTAATTTGCAAAAATGCTTTCAGCAACTTCTGTGGAAACAGGCAGCAGAACAGACAAACACAATCCTACTACTGCCACGGTGAAGGAAAAGACAAAGCATGCAGCACAGGAGAAATGACAGGAAGACCCCAGCCATGAAAGAAGCTTTACTTACATCATATTAGACATCATAAAATCACCAGACAATCCTGGAAATGAGGGATTGTCTAGTGTCAATTCTACTTTTCAACACTCCACTTGTGTATAAAATACAGGATGTCAAATCCGAGGGGCTTGAAGGGTCATTTATCCCAAATGGGCATGTATTTGGCCTGAGTAACCTGAGCTGCAAGGACAGGATGAAGGAAAGAAATTCCCAACATCTTCACAACCAGGTCCTGTGGAGGGTAGGTGACAGTGAGGTCTGTATCCAAGTGATTCCATTCTGCCATCCTTTTGTGCCACAAAAGTCACAAACACAGTTATACGTTTGGGACTGCAGAAACTGCAGCAGCCAAGGGAAGCAAAAGAAATCACATCTCAAAAACCAAGTTTTCAATGAGTAAAAACAGACTGGAACTGCCATTATAGCACAGACTTCAACAGGAAGACAACTTTTGCCTCTAATGGTTGTACATTGATTGCCTGGTGGCTGAATGAGTTGATATAATTTCCTGTCACTCAAGTCTGTCCCCTACTGAGAATGGCAGGGATGGTCATACAACCACTGCTGGATGAAGACAGGCCAGTGCATGAACCTCCACCACTGGAGTCTGTAGACTGGAATTAAATGTCATACCTAAAATTACCTAAAGATGGATGTGATCTGAGGTGCCTTATCAGCTCTGATTGTTAACTGTGGCCTAACTACAATTCATGACTAAAGTAAAGCACTTCACTGTTACTTTAAAAAGTGAAATATAAAAGGAACATTCTTATTCAAACTGTGTGTTCTACTCAGCTAGGTGGGGTTGTGTGTTACTAACCTATTGAATTCAAAGTCATTAGGGTATCTTCAATCTTTAAAGGTTCTTCTATGCCAAATCTATCTACCTCTCTACAGGGATATTCACATCTACTGCCATTGCCAGTCGTGACGAGAGATGCTGGATTACCCTGAAACCTAGGGCATGACAGGAAAGGGCACCTTTCCAGACTGCATATTGATCTTCTTTCCCCAGTTACCTGAGGGGACTTGCCACTTCCCCCTGCTTCTCTTGGCAAAGTCAGGAGCACTCCATGGAAAAGCTGGTTAGTCTCCTGGTTATCCTTGGTAATGTCTGCATTTTCATGAAGTCCAAACACTTCAGGGTGTGTTATAATTGGTAAATTTCGTATGTATTCAATGTAAGACTGTAAAAGAAACATTTAGATACCAGAAATAATGCAATGCTATGACGCAAATCACGCAATTCATAAATGATCAGTAAACCCAACTTGGACAGAACCTTCCCATTTGCAATCAAACACATTAGTTCCCAGTTAAACACAACCAGGAATTGACTTACTCAGTCCACAGAGAAAAATATTAAAGTTCTGAATGCTTCAAAAACTCACTGAGGAGTTGTTCTTACCACCCTCACATAGGTAGCAAGAGAAAGCAAAAGAAAGGAATGTACATTAGAAATACACCAGGAGTGCTGGTAGGAGTCACAGGAGAGAGTAGGATGCTATATGTATGTCATGGTTTAAGCCCAGCCGGCAACTTGGAACCACGCAGCCGCTCGCTCACTCCCCCCCTTTCCCTTCCTCCCCCCGCTCCCGGAGGGATGGGGAGGAGAATCGAAGGAATGTAACTCCCACGGGTTGAGATAACAGCTCTCCAGTAACTAAGGTATAATACAAACCACTACTGCTACCAATAATAATGATAAGAGGAATAACAAGGGAAAAGGACACAACCGCTCACCACCCGCCGACCGATACCCAGCCCGACCCGAGCAGCGATCTGGGCCTTCCGGGTAACTCCCCCCAGTTTCTATACTGGGCATGACATGCTGTGGTATGGAATACCCCTTTGGCCAGTTTGGGTCAGGTGTCCTGCCTCTGCTTCCTCCTGGCTTCCCCTCCTCTCTGGCAAAGCATGAGACTGAGAAAGTCCTTGGTCAGAGTAAACATTACTGAGCAACAACTAAAAACATCGGTGTTATCAGCGTTGTTCCCAGACTGAAAGTCAAAAACACAGCACTGCACCAGCTACTAAGAAGGAGAAAAAATGACTGCTGTAGCTGAACCCAGGACAATGTATCACTCCCACAACTGCAAGCTACACAAATAGGCGGGATTTGAGCACATATGTTATCTCTGTGCAGTTGTTAGAAGGGGGAAAATGGGATGAAAATTGAGTCAGCGATTCCACCATTCATGCAATTCCACCTCCTCATCCTGATCACTGCTTTCAAGGCAAAAGTGGTTGCAAGAGGGTGCAGAAGTACCCTGTAAATTCCTGAAGCCTGATTCCTATTGACTTTCTAGAACTGTACTGGAAACCTGCACAGCAGTGGCTTTTTGTATCAACACACATCAGAGTATCAGATGATCGCTACATCTCCATTGTTGTGTGTTAGATATTAAGTACCACATTTGTATTTCATACATAAGATATATTCTGGCATTGCTTTGTGATCTTATGGTTTTTATTTTCTATTTGTTGCATTAGGCATATCAAAGTACAGTGTAGATAAGATTTTTTTCCCAATAACTCAAAAAGAATTTACATCTGTTATCTTCTCACCTCATATGGACCATGTGGTGGTATATAGTAATCATCTCCAGCTGTAAGCATATACTTGTCCTGCTCTATATCCTTGCTGTAGATTATGGAAAGTAGAGACAGGAGAAGACGCCTGTCTTTATCATCTGTTACTCTGCCTCCATAGTTACATTCCCCTGGGAAAGGACAAAGAAAACCAGGATGAAAAATTCAAAGTTAATGAACAAATAAAAATTGTTCCACAATAATGGACAGCTCCGGTAAGCTCAAGTTCTGAAGCTCTGTGTCTTCAAAGATTTTAGGTCCTGTACTTCAATTGATTCAACGGAAATTAGTCACTTTAACACCATTGGAACTATGGGCCAAATTTGTGCATCTTGGTGACGAAAGGTTTAAGGAACACTGTGAGCTGGTCTGAGAAACTGCTACTCATGCCACAGTAAATAATGTCATGTTTTAAATGACAAGTCTTTTGCTTGAAATTCTCATAAAAATTTTTAGACCTGTCAAAATCTGAACAGTGCTATATAGCTGATCCTTCTATTGTTCCTTTCATGAAAACCTAATGTGATTATGTATGTACAGAGTAGAAAGCAAGGGATCACAAATACGAAATACCCCTGTACAGAAGAGTTTGGAGAGATTTAAGCAACGAACGGGCAAGCGATGAGGGGAGGTTTACACTTGATATAAAGTACAGAAAACAGCTGAAAGCTCACAGGTATTGCTTTAATTCTGACTCCTGAAATTCTTTCTCATAAAGCTAATCATAATATTAGAAAAAATCAAGAATAATCTTTATAAGGTTGACAAAGGAGGTGCCAAGAAGCAGCTATCTTTCTAGAGAAACAGAACTGAATAGCCACAGCAACCAAGTTATTTACAGAGGTCAACACCTCCTGCTTTAAACTGATGAGTATTATCACATCCTCTGGTAAACTGTCAGTGCTATGTCAGGATCCTATTGATCAGTTAAGGTGAAACAGAGGCCACTGATGTTTTTATTTTACATATAAGAAACAACAACCAGGAGGTTTGCTGGACCATTAGTCATTGTTCTAGCTATATATAAGCCAAGCAGGGGCCTCCGAGGGTGCGGGTTCCGACTTCTCTGTATCTGGAAGGCTAAGAAAGTAAACCTGAATAGAATTCACTCAGTTTGTCAAAACCTCATCAGTTTATTACTCCACCAGCTGAAAGTGTCTAGCAAAGTCAACATGTATTAGAGGGTATAATGCCTGTACCTGTAAGATATGTCAGAGCTTCAAATGGGACTTCTTCATATTCATTCAGAAACATCTGGATCTGTCGCATACTAATTCTGAGGTCAGATTCGTTGAACTCATATGGAATATTCCAACCTGTTTAATTCAGAAAAGATGGGGCAGTGGTGCACTGTACTGACAACCATGCTCAGGAAATGATGGTATGGTACTACATTGTTACTGAAAATACAGTGCTGAAGATAACAGCTGCTAGACAGTACCTAGAAGCAGCTCTGGAATTTACTGGGCTATTTATTGCACAAGGGACAATATGATTCCATAACAATATTGTATCCTAAGGCACTATTACCATCATTCTATATAATTAAAACATAACCACAGGCATTTTGGCATCACATACTCCTGAAAACATAGATTTTACCTGAAGTAGAACACAGACCTGCTCAGTACTTTCAGCTAATCTGTTGCTATCTGGAGACGATGAGAACAGGAGTTTTAGTTCATTGACTGTTTTAATTTTTAATTAGTTTACCCATCTATTAACGCCGGTTTTATATGACATTCAGAGTAACAGCACAAAAAGAAAACCAAAACCAAAAAAAAACAACCACACATGAGCACAATCCAAGAGAATCCTTCAGAAAACCTGTACCCCTAGTGCAAACTTAAAAATAAGGCTATTGCTGCAACTATCCTTCTCCCAGACAGCTAGTCACATTAAAGTGTAGATGTTGCTTTAGAAAATCACCTCTTTGACACTTAAAAAATTATATTTTTACTTTAAAGCAGTAAATATCTTCATAGTAGCAGTCTAGTGTTTATTTAAACAGCTGCTTATTAAAATAAGGACAGTGGCTTTCAGTCAAAATATATCATTTCATAACTGTAACCTATTAAGAGGAAAACAGACTCAGTTGGAATGGAAGGCTGTGAACTTCATGTACACCAATGGAGAGCGTGAACTTTATATAGCTATAAAACTGAATTTATAATTCCATACATTTCTACATTTTACGTAGAAATTCTATATAGTTTTCAAAATATCTCAAGATTTCAGAAAAAGCTGAGGCACTGATTCTTATGCGTATCTTTTCACTGTTGTGTTACGAACAATACACTGTAGCTACATAAATGTTTCATGCCAAGTAAACATATGCACTAGCTCTGTTAAAACAAAGTATATACATAAGTAACAAAAGCAGAATTGAGAAAGACAAATATTTAATTGCAAAAATTTAAAACAGAACTGGATTTGATGGTTAGTAAGAACTACAGTAATAAATGAATAACATAGCAAGCTACAATTTAATGTAACTACTGTGTAATATATTTACTTGGAAAAGTGGTACTTTCTAGTCCTCCCTCAGGGTAATACTTTTAGTAGCTTCAAGAATAGCTTTGCCTGAATAAGAATCCCTACAAATAACAGCTTTTAAATGTTACTACGTCCTGTGCAATACAGATTGCACTCTTGAAACATTGGTAAGAACAGTACTGCCTTTTTACAGAGAGGCTCCAACAATGCACTTCAAAACGACTGATCTTTTTGAAACAACCTGCAAAATAATATAAACCTTACCCAGTGGGCCAAAGTTTCTCCTTTCTTGCACAATAGCATGAAAAAAGCAAAGGCCAAACAGCAGTTTTTGCCACATTTCTGGCTTTTGGCAACCATTAAAGAACACAGGGTCAGAGATAGGGTCATTAAGGTATGATCGAAGAAGGTTCACTCTCACTCCTTTAGGAGGCTCATTTGTCATTTTGATGCCATTCTGGAGGATACTAACAGGAAACTTTTCTGATGGATAACTAGTTAACCACAACCTGAAAAGAATTTTAAAAAGCACATTATAAAAAAAAAAAAATCATTCATGATGACAAATATTCAATACTGATCTGCAAAAGACTAAGGCTTGTTACTAGCTTAACTATAATAACAACATACATATTTGTTCTAAAACAAAGGCATAAAGCAGATTATACTGGACGGGCAGGGAAGACTACATCCTTATTAAGTATCTTTATTTTATCATTGCACATAAATGACATGAATGTTATACTTAGTTTTTCAAACAAAAGAAGTTTCATTTCTTTTTACTAGTGTCTTCAGCAAATAAGCATTACTTCCATTAAAAAGAGGAAAACATTAAACCCCCTACCTGAACTTGTCATTGGTATTCTCAGGAACTATAACTTCCTCACAGATTTTTTCCAAAGCAGGCATCCAGCTAGTTGCAAGATGGCAGTTTTGCAACACTACCCACGTTCCATCAGCAATAGCCTGAGAAATCATTTTTGCTGCTATTGGGCCCTGGCCCTGCCCAAGTGAAATGGTTTGAATGCTTGTGCCTCCCATGCCAACATCATCAGCAAATTTTAGCAAACCTATGATGGCAAGTTTCACACATTCAAACAAAGACAAAGTCTATGTTATACTATCATTTCTATAATGTAAAACATAATTAAAGGGGCAAAAGTCAATAAATATTTTATTAAATTGATAAAAACCCACCTCAACAACCCAGAATAGTATCAAATGCTTTATCAGTCACTATGTTTCTGAGGCATATGCTAAAATTTAGATGTATAAAGTAATACTAAAAAAAATCCACCCAAAAACCAAAACCAAAAACTAGCAAGGTTAAATGCATGTCCTTTCCTTTAGCCCTGAGTGCTCAGTTCCTGCCTGCACTCCAGCTCTCTCCTCTCTGCTGTGTGGGTACAATTGTTTGTGGGGGTTGAGCTGTAAATTGGATCTTCAGATCTGGTCAATAATAACCCTCCAGCTTTGCCATCAAAACCAGTACCTCCTGGAAATACATCCTCACAGTATGGCTCCACATGACAATTCTTTTGGCAGAAAACCAGGTTTAAAAATAAGCTGGGTGGTTATATTTTAAAGGACATTTAACAGATGTGGTTTTAAGTGTGGTCACATACACCTTTTAATTAGTGACTGAGAGGGAAGAAACTTTCTGGAGGAGGGGCTGCAACAAAGACTGGAGCAAGTCCCAAACACCCACCGAAAGAACTGTATTGCAAGCATAAATTATAAACTGGTCTGGATGTTACAAGCTGTTAGATCCCTAAATTGCTGCTCAGAGATCTAGACATTTAATCACCACTACATTCACTCCACCCTTTAGCAATTTTAGTATCGCTGTTTATATATGGGCAGATGCAAACATTTGATATTCTATCATTGCTGTATTGTACTTTAACAACACTTTAAAGACCAAAATACACTATTAGCAGTTTAGTCACACTCAGAGACATTTAACCAGACTAAAAAATAACAATCTCACCTGCCATAGGATCAGCACCTGGTGATAATACAAAAATCAAAGGGGCACAACAATTTGAATCACTGTAACTTTTTCCAAGATCAAAAGTAGGTGGTTCAATAAAAGTTCTTCCCATATTTTCCACAATGAATTCCTGCACTGCTGGAATAATTTTGTCAGGTCTCAAACATCTGAGAATAACCAAGCGATGTAACCCCATCAGTGTGCTCCAAGCATCTGGGAAGGCTTCTTCATGGGGTCTTGCAGAGTCATAGATTAGTTTCCACTTTGAAGAATTCTCTCTTACGTGTTCCATTAGTCCCTGCAGGTTTGTCAGACTAGATGCACGTACAAGCTCAGCCCATGATTTCTCAGATAGCCAATCTGAAGCTGGATTGGGGTGAGGATTATCAAGAGCAACACCTCCTGTCAGTAGGAAATGCCAAACCTCATCATCTATTTGGTCTTTTCCCTTCATAATACCTATTGTCAGAAGCAAGGAGAATAACAGTTTATCCTTTTCAAACAGCGAACGACACACGTTATTATAGATGCTTACTGTGAAATGCTCAGTTATATTTTTAATCCTCTCTTCTAGATCTTCACTCTTTTTGCTTTTAGCAATAGAATGAACGTACAAGTTAATGAACCAAATTAATGAATATTGGTACATAGGTTCAATGTTTGCCAGATCAGAGATGCAGAAGAAGATAACAGCTGAATGAAGAGCAACTGGTTTATACCCCATTCGAGTAGTATCTATTTGCATCTCAGTTACAGAGGAAATTTTCTGCTTTTCACAGATTTCTTCAGATAACTCTTTGGATGAAGACAAAACAGTAATTGCTGTTTCATCTTCTAAGATGTTTCCTTCTGAAGTGGAAAGGATCTCCAGGATTTTATCTTCTATTTCCTTTAGCTGTTTCTTGTTGGCTGCACTTTCTATAATCAGTTTATTTTTCTTTTCTTCTAGCTCAGGCTTTTCCTCTGCAGCTACAATTCCAAGAAGCTGATCCTGAAGACCCAAAGGTGTAATCACAAAGTTGATTAGACAAACTTTCACAGCCACTTCAGGAAGATAATGAGGATTTCTTAAGCAGGTTGTTATGTAAAACCTGAAATCTCTTGAATATTCGATTACATTTTCCCCTAATTTAATGTATTCTACTCCTTGCTGTTTGAATGTTAGCTTTAATAAAATGGGTTCTATGAAAGCATCCAGTTCTTCACCAACATTTTCTAGCAAGACTGGTGTTCCAAGCTGAATAGCATTTTCTAATACCCTCACATAATGTGTGTCAGATAATTTGATAACTGACAGCCTGTTAGTTTTCTCCATGTTTTTTACCCATTTATTAGCTTGCCTTTGAGGATCTATCATTAAAGCCCATCTTCTTGAGTTAGAAACAATTATGCCATTGTCAGTGGAAAAAGAATCAACTGGTAATCCAGCAATCTGCCATGCACGGATTTTGACTGGATCCCCTAATGTATTACTTAAGCTAAAATCACTGGAGCACGGTATGTTCTTTTCATTACATAGGACCTGCCATTGCTGTTGACATTTCAGGCGGTAATCGACAGTAAAGGCTCCCAAATAAGCCACAGTTCCTGATGATAACAACACATCTCCTGTAAGGTCTATGTACCGAATTCCTAATAATCGTGCAGCTTCTGTCCACCTGTCTTTCTCTCCACCAAGACCACTAATCAGCTTTTCAGCTCTCACAATCTTTTGTGAGCAGTGTTCAATATTATCTTCTAATTCTTTCTTCCGTTCAATCATGTTGTCAAGCTCAACATTCAAAGCTTGGAGGCGATCAACTACCTCCTTAAGTTCTGCTTGTTTTATTTGTAGCTTCTGCATTTGAACCTCCAGTAATTCTTCTGCAGCCTTCAAACGTTCACGCTTTGGGGCAACCACTTTTGCAACACGGTCATATACCTCCATGGCTCGCACCCACTTGCATAGTCCTTCACAGGCAGATGAGACATTTTTTATGACAGCTGGCTGAAAATCTGGATGATCAATAAACTTCTCTCTAATTTTCTTCATTATAGCAGGAGGAATATTATCTTTGTCATATGTCTTTAAGCTCTCCAGGAATTTTAGATCACTAAGAAGTTTTCTAGATGGTCCCCAGTAGTCTTCTACCATTTTACCTATATTGTAAATGATACTAAAATCAGGCTTAAAACACACATATCAAAACTGAAAAAAAACCTATCCCAAAACTTTAAACATAATACAAAGAATTAACATCAATGACTTTGCAATGCAGTTTTACTACAACCACTAGTTAACCACTGTTAACTAGTTTGGGAAAACCATTACCTAAAGAAATTCAGACAGAAACTTCAGCATCACCAACCTATGTCATATTTAATTACATATTAATTCTAAATCAACAAAGCAAAATAAGGGAAACATATTACTATAAAGTCTTTCTTATCATTGTTTATTAGATAAACCAGTAACTATGCGAAAACATTCCCTCCTAACCCAAATAAGAAAATTTTGGATGAAAGATATTTATAGAGTTCTTATTTTCAGTTATGAAGCAATAAACTGTTGGGACCTAAAGTAGAAGGAAAGTAAAAGAAAAAGGTCTCTTTCCTCTCCTACCTTGCAAATCCTGTGCAATCCAATGACAACAACATAAATCACACAGAAAGAGCTTATTAGAGTGGTTGGCTGTCACGGGTATAGTTAGAATTCTGCTTCCCAGATGACTCCCAGCATGAAGTTTGGTAGCAGGGATTAGAGGGGAAAATATAGGTGAACGGTGCCCAGCACACCTCCAGCTCCCAGATGGACAATGCAAATCTCATTCTGGGTTCAAATCAAGACAATGCAAATCTCATTTTGGGTTCAAAGCAAGTTGAAGAGATGACTTTGTGCTGGTGACTGGGATTTATTTACAAAGCTTGTACAACAGTGTCAAGCAAGGGCAGTATGTTACAATGGCAGAAGCAGTTCTTAGCTATTCAGTGTAGTTTTAAGTCATTGCTAGCAAAATGCACTTTTAGTGCACATGGCTGCATTCACACCAGAAACACTTCGCTAGTACAACACAGCAGTACCCCAAGTATTCCTAGAACAGGGATAACAAATACTGCCTCATTACCACTGCCATTTGGATCAGGCTTCCTCTCTGGTTTAGCACCCTTCATGACACAGATACTCTCCATGATGAGCTTAACAGGACCAGGTGGATTCTGCATGGATTTCACAAGAGAGATATCTGAAGGATTCAGAGTATCAAGAGCTGAAAGTGCTGCCTCCAAAGCTGGCATGGCCTCAGCAAGGTCTCCTTCACATTCATCCTGTTAAGACATTGGGCAGAACACTGTAAATCTTCATACAATACCAGATCTGCAAACTGATTACCGCACTACAGCACAGCCTCAGAGAACCTTCTCTGCTTCTAAGTACCTAATAAAAAGATTGTTCACACCACTGTGTTTCTTGGAGAGAAAACAAGATTTGTCTGCACAGTTTAAAGAAAGAAAGTTTGTAGAGAAATTAGTTACTTCCATAAGCTGAAATGATAGCTGAAAAAGCCAGACAAGCTTTCAAGATCAAAGTCTCTCTGCTCTGACAAGGAGAATTAAAATATAAGTTAGATACAGTGGTTCTTAGTTAAATCTTACAGTGCTGGTCAGGTAAATATATACATACTGTGTATCTTAAATTCTTAACCATGTACTCAGATGTCAGTAATTATCTGTCATATCTATCACTGACATTTCCAATGAGTCACAAAAAAAACCCACAACAAACTGAGGAATCCTGCAGCTTCCCATGGGAAATTCAGTGCTACAGGCAAATGGCTATGGCAGTATCTTTAGGTTATGCTTAATCCGCATAATTTGGCAGCACTATGCCAAATTATCTCAGCTAACTCTAAATTGTTGAATCTGTTGAGAAGGAGAATGTATTAGTACAGATATAAGAACTATAACTTTTGGAATGTGAACTAGAAAGGGAAGCTACGAAGTACTGTGAGATACAGTCATAGTCCAAGCAGCCAAAATTTACCTTGTTTATATTAGGATCATGTCATTCATCATCTCTTGCAACTCTGTTACTTTAAGAGCTTGGATCATCCTATTAACACATCATCACAACTCCTACTTACTTGGAAAGACTTGGAACCAGGCTTGAGCCCTTGTATACTACCTTAATAGCTTTAGCAGCAGCTGCTGCTTCATTAGCCTCTTTTTCATCTGCTGACACTAGTTCCTTCTTTGCATCTACTTCAATTGTTTCCTTTTCAATATGGACCATCATTTTGTCTGTTTCTGCAGAAGTTTTAACCAGTTCAGGCTGAAGGGCAGTCAGTTCTTTCTGCATCTCTGAAACCTGGTGAACAGAACAGGAAATCAAGAAAAAATCTGTGTAAACACTGCATGAGTTTCACATCTTGATGTCTTAGAAAGATCAGAGGACACTATATTAATACAATCTAAAAAGGGACATTTGCTCTAAATAATTATTAAAATAGTTCTTTAGCCTATTTTTACTAAGAGCTGTTTTATTTGACAGAATAGATGTTTTTAAAGGATTTTTTTTTACCATCCACGCAATACACACAGTTTGTTTTTGAAACCCCAAATAATCCTTTATTGTACAGGTAAAAAACTGTTTGGATATACCAAAAGAAACATGGAAGGAAACACAGAATTAGTGACAGTAACAACTATAAACTGGATGTCCTTCATCTAGCAGGTATCTGGAAGCCCCTCTGCATCTTGGAAAGATCAATCCCTGGATCACATGGGTTCAAAAAGGGGGTTATTTACTCGGAACCCAACCAATTTCCTACTAGGAATCTACTCAGGAATTAATGTTTATTATTGTCTTACAACATTCTTTAACTTGTCCCCTATTTTGAAAGGGTACTAGGACGCTGAGTCATGGATTCTCCACATCAAATTTCAAGAAAACAGTAAGATTTGTAAGGTTTACTCCTTCAACATTTAATGAGTACCATCAATTTCATTTAGCTTTCTATTAAGTGCTATAATCCAAACTTACATACCATATTTTTTTAAAAAGACTAAGCGGTAATCTAACTTTTCCTACTGGCTTTCTACAGAGAATTATCAATAGCATCATGACTATGGTGAAGAGGGAATTTGATGTTTTATTTTTGTAAGTTTTAATCAGCTTATACAGACCCCATACTAAAGTATGCACATGGCACATATTCGGTGTTTTCATCTGAAACTTACTTGTAAAGCTGCAAAGTCAAGTTTTTCAAGTCCTATAAGATAACGAGTTCTCATCATGTCAACTTCTCCCCTTTTGCTATTCAGCAGAGTCTTAAAGGTAAGAATTAGTTCTAGGTATGAAGCTGGTGTCACATAGTTGTGTCTTTGCAGTGTAGCATAATAGCTGATGGAGAGCTTTCTCACGCTTTCTTGGAAATACTTGCACATTGACACAACCCTAGAGAAAGTTTTTCCACATTATTATGCAAATATGATCTGTCTTCATGTTAATTAAGAGGAAATTATGCTAAGTTTATCAAATTATATTAGTGTTAGTGAAGGCAGAATTTAGAATTTTAGAAGCTTTTTATCCATTATGAGAAATATTTTACACTCATTTTCAAGAGTGGCCTGATTTTCAGAAATATCAGATATATCTATCTAGGTCTCTTTGACTTGCACTGAAATCCCAGAATTGGCTTTGTTTTGTCCATTCATAAGGACAGTTTCCTGATCAACTATGTTGGGGGTGCAAGGGGAAAGAGAATAAACATTTGCTTCATATGTTTCTTGACAGATAAACTCATACTCTTTTCTAATATCATCTTCAAGTTCAACATCCTCTAAAAACTTGTTAGCAACCATTTCCAAAGCATCTGTAGGCCAGGTCTGGAACCAATCGATGGTGCAGCAGTTTATCAGCGAAGGGAACATCCGTAATCGATTCCGAAATGCATCTCCAACAGGACTCATGGCTAGAAAAAAACACCCCACATGATTGTTACCTAAGTTTGTTTGCAGTTAGGAAGCAGAAAAACCTAAGCCTAATAAAAAAACATTCTGAGAAATAACTCACTGTATACAGACCTAAGACAATATGCAAATTTTTCTTCACCCTTTCAATAAAGAAATTGTACATAGCAAGGGGAGTGGCTTCAATTTTCTTGTTCTCCATCCTTGCTGCAGCTTGCATTTTCTCAACAATTTCAGCTTTCTCATCTGCTGCAAAGATATTAGGCACATCACCGGAATTTAAAAGCATGTTGATATCTTCTACAAAGGCTTCATCCTTTATTTGATTATCAGAGAACAAAAAGGACACATTCTTGTTACCAACACCTGCTTTCAGCATCACTTGTTTAACATCATCTTTCCATTCATTGACTCCATAGGACTTCGTAATTTCAATTTGAAAGAGTTCAAAGGAATTCATGAAGGTGGCCAGCTTGGTAGCACTTTGTCGACCACTCCCACCAACTCCCACCAACAACAGATGTCCATTATCCTGTTTCAATACTCTGCATATCCTCGAGATATGCTCGATAGCAAACTTGAACATGACTAAGGACATGGGTGCTTTGCTGATATTGTTGTATTCCTCAAGGTAGTATTCCATCACTGTTGTCAGTTGCTCTAAGTCTGTGATTTCATCATACACTTTTACATCAGTGGCTGGGTCTGAATAGTCTCCAAAGAACAGGCTGCGAATATCATCATCAGAGACATTTTCTGTGGGTGAGAGATGACTCAGTACCTAGGGAAAAGGCAAGAATCGACAGATAATTCAAACTATTGAGAATTATTTTCCTTAAAGTCAATAATTCTTATCTACACAGTAATATTACCGTGGGAAGCACCATTTTCCAGCTATTCTAGTTATTACCTTAGTTTGGGGAAAAGAAACCCAAACCAAACAAACAAAAAAAAACCAACCCTTCACAACCCCCACACAAAAAAAACACTTAAATGGGGAATATGCTGTAAGTTGACATGCAAGTTTCCACATATGCATACTTCACAGAGACATTTCTGCTGTCAAATAAATATAGGGCAAGTTCCCAAAAGGCTTCTCAGGAAAGCCACTGCTCCTCCTGGCTCATCCAAATATTAACTTAAGCAAAAGCACAGATAAACACTGTGTTAGACTTTTATTCCAGATAGTCCTCTGTACCAACACAGAATCCTTTTGAAGTTATGAATCATTCTGATATGAAGTAATTTGTATTAACTTGACTAAGAATATGATAATATTCCATACTGAAGACCATCCATACTTTTTAAATGCAGTGATTGAAATAATTCAAAATGTGTCCCATACTAATGTAATCTCAATGTCTAAGCTTTTCTGAAAATGCATCAGTCTCATTCTCATCCCAGCACATTACCCACAAGTACCTTATTGAAGTCCTGCTTGAAGCTGTTTGTTGTTGTCTCTTGTACCATTTGAAAGAATACCTTCCTGTCCTCGTCATCAACTAAGCGATCATAGAAAACTCGGTAAACCTCATGAATCCAAAGTCTGATCAGTTTATCTCCATCCTGAAAATGAAAATACAAGAAAATCAGTAAATACAGCTCAGGCAGGATTTGTTTAAAACCAAAAGGGTAGAAACGTCCATCTGGACCCTGCTATATCTTGTACTACACCCAGTGGGAATCTTTCAATTCTAAGCCATTCAGCACATGGCCCAGCATCTGCTAACTTAACTGGATTCCTCACCTAGTTACCATCTTTTCCTTCCTGCCAATACAAACTAGGACTCTCATGTCAAAGCATTTTTCTCTACTGTATCAAATCTCCGAACACTTCCAACATAAAACAAGGAATAAATCTTTCACAGATACAGCTTATGAGCTGTAAGCCAAACTCTGCTCAAAACTGTTGCTGGTTAAGATTTCCTCTGAATAGCTTGCAGCTGTTTTTTTCTGTTTCTGCACCAAAAACATTCCCCCAGCAGAAATAAAACTTTCAATACTCCTTTATTCCTGACATTTTACTGAAAATTGATGAAAAAAGTAGGATGAAAATCAAATATATTTATCAGTATTTATTTGTTGTTTGTGACAACAGGCTGTCCTGTGCTCAGCTGTAACAGTTATTTTTCTCCATCTCAGTAGCTGGTGCAGTGCTGTGTTTCAGCTTTAGTCTGAGAACAGTACTGGTAACACACTGATGTTTTAGTTGTTGCTCAGTAATGCTTACCCTGATCAAGGACTTTTCAGTCTCTCATGCTCTGCCAGTGAGGAGGGGCACAAGAAGCTGGGAGGAAGCAGAGACAGGACACCTGACCCAAACTAGCCAAAGAGGTATTCCATACCACAGCACATCATGCCCAGTATATAAACTGGGGGAAGTCACCTGGAAGGCCCAGATCACTGCTTGGCTTGGGCTGAGTATCAGTCGGCAGGTGGTGAGCAATTGTATTGTGCATCACTTGTGTTTATTGAGGTTTTTCTCCCTTCCCTTTTTAGTTTTATATTATCTCTCCTTGTTACTTCCCTTATTATTATTATTATACTACATAGTTACTGGACTGTTCTTATCTCAACCCATGGGGTTTACATTCTTTTGATTCTCCTCCCCATCCCACCTGGACAGAGGGACAAGATGGGGAGAGTTAGTGAGTGGCTGCATGGTTCTGAGTTACCAGCTGGGCTTAAACCATGACACAGGCAAACTCAGAGCTCAATTATTCAGTCATGTTCGGTGATGAGCTTGCCATTTTTAAATGAGAGATACTGAGGCTTTTCCCACAGTTGCTTCTTTTGTATATTTAGTTTGCAAGTTCAGTAGAAGGCACTGTCTGTCTTGATGTACACGCCTTAACAGGTGGGATTTGAACCTCTGGACCCAACTGTAATATAGGCAAAGAATATTAACAAAAATGTCACCTGCCTCCTCCAGAGACAGACAAAATATATAGCAAGGTATTTGGGAACTATCCTGATTTAAAACCTTCCAGATGTACTGAATTCACAGTTTATGTATTTTGAGATGTTTACTTGCTGATATTATAAAAATAATTTACTTTTGCAACTGCTCTTTCTTACAGTTACATGATTGAACAACAACTTACTTGCAAATGAGTGTGTGGACAGAGCAGCACTCCTTTAATAACCCTGGAAAAATCCCGTAGATTAAAGACATAATGGGATTTTGAAGGAGTTGGGAGAAAATTATCAACTGCCATTTTATAAATCACCATTGTCGCTTGAACCATCATCTTGCCCAGCCTGAAGAAGGAAAAGAGATATAAATTTAACTTCTTCAGATAAATTGCAGGAGAAAAGATGTCCAAGGTGTTAGAAGAAATATGTCACATCATTACTGTCCTGGGTTCAGCTACAGCAGTCATTTTTTCTCCTTCTTAGTAGCTGGTGCAGTGCTGTGTTTTTGACTTTCAGTCTGGGAACAATGCTGATAACACCGATGTTTTTAGTTGTTGCTAAGTAATGTTTACTCTGACCAAGGACTTTCTCAGTCTCATGCTTTGCCAGAGAGGAGGGGAAGCCAGGAGGAAGCAGAGACAGGACACCTGACCCAAACTGGCCAAAGGGCTATTCCATACCACAGCACATCATGCCCAGTATATAAACTGGGGGGAGTTACCCGGAAGGCCCAGATCGCTGCTCGGGTCGGGCTGGGTATCGGTCGGTGGGTGGTGAGCGGTTGTGTCCTTTTCCCTTGTTATTCCTCTTATCATTATTATTGGTAGCAGTAGTGGTTTGTATTATACCTTAGTTACTGGAGAGCTGTTATCTCAACCCGTGGGAGTTACATTCCTTCGATTCTCCTCCCCATCCCTCCGGGAGCGGGGGGAAGGAAGGAAAAGGGGGGGAGTGAGCGAGCGGCTGCATGGTTCCAAGTTGCCGGCTGGGCTTAAACCACGACAATTACCTTAGAAACACAGGCTCAAAGCCTTTGCTGAAGTGCCAATCAGCAACTGCATTAAAAATCTTGGTTAATGTTTCATCATCAAAAGCACAGACAGATACAGTATTCAAGTGCCGTGTGAAGCGTCCTGTAATACATGCAAACACATGCAGAAAGATTTAGGATTGCTCAAACGTTTTTCTGCCTTTCAGCTAGCATATTCTAGGATTTACTGCCACTCAAACAACATCTGAATCTGGCTCCAGGTCCGTGATTTTGTTTTTGGCAAATTTCTGCCCCAACAGTGATACAAAAGAAATATAAAGTGGTTTATATTTCATGTCTGTATTTCTCTTAGAGTAACTGTTTTTAATTCGAAAAACATGAATCTCCATTACAAGAAGTCCACCATTACCCAAATTTAAATTTTAGCTCCCATTAGCCCTGTTGATTGTGATACATCACAGTAAAACTTTACAAAATCAAATATCTTATTATTTATTTTCATCTAAAAAGAAGTATAAGTCTATACACTAGCAAATTTAACAGATTCAGCTGTATCAGAATAGTTATTTTAATAAAGTCTCCTCAGAGCACACACAGTTATACCTGTGTTAGTGTTTATATTAAGCAAAGTACCATGAAGTGCCTTATAATGGTGTAGCTGTAGCTACATTAGGGTTTTACTGATGTAACTTTTCATTAGAAAATATAACCTCCCATATGGTGATATGACAGGAATCATGTACTTGCAGGCAACATGCTTGTAAGTAAATGCAGGCAGCCTATCTTAGCAGCAGGAGATACAATTTCAGAAGAGAACTGCCAGAAAGATTTGGCAAGAAGATGTATTCCCTCCCTTTTCTAAAGAATAGAAAATGGAGGAAGTGTCTGATTCTCTAATTTTAGAATTATTTTAATCATTCACAGTTTAACGAACATGAAAAACATTGTTTCTAATACTGATTAAACTCCTCTAGAAAAGGTACAGATTTGACCTTGAGAATACAGACTTCTATTTGGAGTGACCCAGCCAATGAATGTATCAGTAGGTTTACAAGTAATAGATAAACGTAGAATTTGTCATCAGCATTTGCAGTTAGATAACTGACTGCAGTTAGGTAACTATTTGCCATACTAATATATTTCCTACCTGTAATATCATTTCTGCCTCCCCCAGGTGGACCCATAGCTGAAACAAGCAGCATATCTATGATACCAATCTTGGATGTATCTTTCTTGTCATAGAAGTGACCATGATCAATCCATTGTCTGAGCAGCTCAATAGGTGGCTGGGCTCCATACACTTCCTTTGCAGGCATGTTTAGGTCATCTATGGAGAGTGCAGACATTGAATAAAACATCCCTCAATGTTTTAGAACTAGAAACTTTCTTTCAAAGCCAAGAAGAAAACAATAACCGAACTAGAAGTAAAAAAAGGTTGTGTCTTGTTATTCTTGCTTCCCATTAAACTAACCAGAATCAAATAACATCATACTTCACAGCCATATTTAGGGGTGATGGTTTAACTTAGCGTGGTTGGTGATTTTATTTTATTTCATGCCACACTACAACACTGAATTATTCTGAAGGCAACCACCATTTTAACAGTTAGAAACCTTTCAGCAGGGGGCAGTGGTAATCCTTCTTCGGATGCCTGGAAAAGAAGCCGAAGAGCACTGAGGTAATCCAAAATTACTCGTTTCAGTGAATCACTACCTTTGCCTTAAGCCAGAATTAAAATCATATAAAAACACTGAAAAACCTGTCTTACCCACAAATATTACAGCTGTTTTTCCCAAAGGTGGTCCAAAGAATCCTTTTCTTCTTCTGTCCAGCTTGGACATAATAATATCTTGAGTTTGGTTAGCAGAAGTTCTTGCAGAGAAGGTGATGAAGTTTGGCACGTATTTTTCCTTTGGAAGTTGTAGTAGAAAACTGTTTGTTATAGCTGTCTTTCCAGTGCCAGTAGGACCCACAAAAAGCAAAGGGACATTATGCTCAACATACGTTTTAAGAAAAAACATTTGTCTGGCAGTTTCAATTGTTGGAATGATCAGCTCTGATACCTGTTACACAAGAAAGTAAATAGCATATGGAAATCAAACATACAATACCTTAATCAACATGAATATTTGCAAGCAACTACAGGAAGCCTGCAGCACAAATGCACTTTTTTAGAATTCTTTTCTCTGAAAACCTGGGTCATAACAAGGTTCTGGTAGACAGTATGTCCCCACTTCTTGTTCAGTGTTTATACAGTAAATAGAACAATTAGTATCACCTGTATTATGGTTCATTTACACTGTATGAAGCCCAGAAAGAGAACTGCAGAGTTAAGTATTATTGTGCAGAGAGAAAGGAGCAGTGCTACGGAAATATTTTCTCTTCCTCATCCTCCACTTATCAAGGAAAGATTTTAGACAGCAGAATTGAATGTAATCTTACATCTCCCATGTACTTAATAGACAAGACAGTTGCAACTACAATGTAATGAAAAGCTCAACAAACACTGCTTAAGTTATCCTGAAATTTCATCTGCAGCATAGAAGTGCACAGGTCTCTGCTCTGCTACACCTCCCTTCAGTTCACAGCTACCACCAAAACGTGAGTACATCTGTTCTCAAATGGAGGGAATCCAGGACTCTCAGTACTGCTCTCCATATCTAAGGTCTCTTTCCTTGCTTTCTCTGATCTACATAATTTAGTCAAATAATTATTTTCTATAATGAAAGCTATCAATGAGAACCTTAGCCCCTGGGGGAATAACTTGCTCTTCTTTTGTGATGTAGTCACTCCACATGTTCCAGTGCCCACTGCCATGCTTGTGAAAATAGAAGTCATAAACACTTCCTGTTAATTGAAAAACACAGCATAGGAAAACCCAATGATTAAAGAATAAAAATAAACTTCAATCATTTTAGTGTGAGACATCCAACACTGTGAGATAATAAAGGCTTTCCAGCACACAAGATACCTTCCCCCCTCCACCATTATCATCACCAAATTATTTTAGGTCAGATTCAGCTACATTATTTGAGTACAACATGAGGCATATGCTACTCCTGGTTAAAAGAGCCAGGAAAGAACACCCAACTGTGCAGACCAAGTCTCAGCAGATGGTGGCTCTGCTGCAGACTTAACATCTCCCAGGCTCTCTATTCTCCCTTAAAGTCATTTCTTACAGCTTTATAAAAGGCCAGGCAAGTACAGTTATGCAGAAGCACCTTTTTCAGGGAAGATATTGTTTCTGGTAAGCTTCACACTATTAGGGCGTGGGTTTTCATCGTTCATTCCCATTAGCAAGTCCCGGTAAAACAGATCAAATTTCTTCCTGCTGTCTGAATCGATGATCCCACCGATTGTCCAAACCAGAGCAAAAAGGAAAAGCCCCTGTAGCCACAACATGATTTGCTGAGTAGACATGCTTGGCTTCTTGTCTTCCTCAGATTGCCTTATGTCTTCCTCAGATTGCCTTATTTCATCTAAAACACATTTTGAATTTTAGTTACATCTCAGGAATAACTACAAATCCCAATTCAATATGCATTTTTGCAAAAGTATTCTGAGACAAAGTCGGAGCATTGTCCTCAGAGGAACAAAGCCAATCTAGAGAGTGAGAATCTTGCCTGAGTAAAATACGGTTTACAAATAAAAATAATTGAGAAAGAAAAATATTTACAAAGGGCCCTAATAAAAGGTTCTTTTATACAGATGCTAGCAAGCAGCAAGTAGAACATATGAAATACACTCACAAGATCATGCTCAGTTTTGTAATTACACCAGTGTCCAAACGTGAAAGCTCTTATGCTAGACATATCAATACTGATCAGTGAGATCACCAAGTGCACTGTATGAACCCAACAGTAACGAATTCCTTTGGCATATCCTTGCATCTGATAACCTACATCTTATCACGGGACACAGCAGGGAAAAAAAAAATAAATAGAAAGAATAAGGCTTATGGTACTTACCAAGCAGACAAGTATAAAGTCTCATCAAGCTGTAACTCAGGTGAATAGAAGACGTTTGTACAATGGCTTTGCAATTGAAGTGAATAAACTCTAAACAGGGATCGACTAGCCACATAAACATGTCATTGACCTACCAGGAGAAAAACAAATGGCTGTAAAAAGATGCACGAGTTGCCACATTTCCCACTGTCCCTCAGTTCTCTCTCAACAAAACATAAGGCATCAGAAACTCTCCAAGTTGGCAGAGGGAAGGTAAGGAAAGGACCTGTGTGAGGCAGTACTTAAGTGATCACGAAGTCACACTGTCATTATCTGATGGTGAAAACAAGTTGCTTCTAGCACAGAGAAGTTTTCAGCAACAATTCTGTCACCCAGTTACTAATCCAGACAGCACAGCAGTCTACGGAGGCCACCACTCTGCTTTGGCAATGAGGAAATTTTTCCAACAAAACTAAAGATAAGGACTTCAACTTCCCTTAAAAAGTACAGGTCCCTCCTGAGGAACCAGCACAGACAATGTGCCACGGCATCAATTCTAGAAAGCTGGAACTGACTGGCACCTGTGGGAGTGCCACAGCATGCATGTAGATACCAACCATGGCTGGTGATATCTGTTCCATGAAACAGGAAAGGAATCACAGCCTTTTGCCAGGGAAAGGAGATGCATTAAAGGGTCAAGCTATCTGCTGCTTAAGGAGTAATATATTGCTTTGATGAACTAAAAAAATTGTCAACTAAAAAGACTAGCTCTTCTAGTCTTGGTACTTCTTTATAATTTAGTCCTAATTTCCTGCAAAAACTCAAAGGGTGTCTTGTGAAATCACAGAAAGTTTTCTCCATCTCCAGTCCTATTGTGGACAGTTCTTATTCTGATTCTTTTACTAGATTTTAATGCCTAATTAAAGAGAATTTTAATTTTTATTAAATTAAAAGCTGATTCTCACCGACACCTACTTTTATTTGCATCTACGCTGAAGATATACAATACACAACACAGAGCTCTCATTTATGCAAGTAATCTAGCACACAAAAGACTATTAAGCAAAGATTCATAAGGTGATTAAGGCTTTGAAAATCAAGCTAATAACAACAACAACATTTTTTAAGCTAAACTCTAAATGTCTTAGAAGAAGGATGAGTTCAAACCATTTTGAGTCTTCAAGTTTTTCCCACGCTGCATTTGTAATACTCACAGTATCTCCAGCTCTTAGGCACTTCCCTTGTGACATTTGACATTCATCACTACAAAATAGTTTACAACAGCCTCTAGGAGATCTGGGACCCTCGAAATCATGAAAGTACTTCAAAAAGTTTTGATTCTGCATGCCTGCCTTCAAGTGGGCAAACTGTGAACATCACCTTAAAGTTAATCAGATCTGTGTAAAACATCAAATCTCGCACCAGCTCTCGGTGTTCTTCCTGCAGGTTTGGAGGCAACGTATTCATGTAGGAATCCTTCAGTGGCTTCCAACCTAACTCTTGCAGGTCCATATAGATCATACCACACCTGGGAAGAACAAACAGCTATGGTACAGGAATATATGTGCAAGGCAGGACAGTTGAAGGTTGAATGCTTTCACATTACCTGCTGACAGTTGCTGGAGATGCCTCCTCTAAGTCTGCTGGCTCAAAGATTAAACTCATTTTTGAATTCATCTGAATTATTTCACCACTCATTAAGCATAGCTAGAAGAAGAGCATCACATAAACATGATCTAGTGATGTCAGTGCTGATCATCCAGCCAAAGCAATGCCTGTCAAAATCACTTATTCAACTTAGTGTCACTCCTCATGCACTTGTTTCTATTCTTATAGCACATGATATTTTCTAACCTTGTCTCAACTTTTCCATGTGTTACTGTAATGGCTTTCAGAGACACACAGAACAATGCTCTGTCTTTAAATAACTCTGCAAGGAAAAGCAGTTATGACCTGCAGCTTTTTTTTTTTTTTAATATTAATTTATTCACTAAGTAATTTAAGTAAGTTCAGTAAGAAACAGCTTAATATCATCTACTAAACCCACTCATATAATTGTGGGAAAAAACAATGCTTTTAATCACATTAGCCTTTCCTGAGCCTCACACCTCCTTTGACTAACATGGTAACAATATTCCTACTGCTAAAATAAAGTATGCATATTCAAGAACGAGGTTACTGGCAAAAATCAGGCTACCTTTTTATTATCATCCAGCACAGTGTTCATGTTCTCTATCCAAACTGCATCCACTGGGCCATCAAAAATAATCCACTTCCGATCATCTGTGGTAGAAGATGCTTGTTCCCTGAAGGTATTTGCAAGAACTCCATCGTTCCATTCATGGCTTACAGGATCAAAACTGCCATACAACTGTCCCATAGTAATTGCTTTGGGATTAATAACCTTGTATTCAACAGCAAACTCATCCATGGATTTTGCTGTGTAAAAAGACAAATAGATGAGCTTGAATATTTGCCAGGTTAGTTTCATTCAACAACTAAGTACAGAAGAAGAAGATTCCTGAGGATCCTACTTTAGCTGCCCAAGGCAAAAAACCCCAGATATTTGGCAGCTATGTAGTTGTAAATAAGAAATTCTGTTACTTGTACAAGGAAAGTACAAAGTCCTATGTGCAAAAGCACATGAAAAAAGAAAAAGCAGAGGAGAATAGATTTTATATGTTTACGGGAGGTACTTACAATCTCCCTAACAGGGCTAGTTTTTTTCAAGACTTATGCAGAAATACAATGCTCAAAAAATTCATAAAAGCATAAACACATTCGTATGTTTTATTGTTCCAGTAAATGCAGAAAAAAATGATATCAGACAAATACATCACACAAAAATAATTCAATGATTAGAAACTTTCCAGCTGAGAAAGCAGAATACAGGACAATTAACAACCTGGACATATCTCTGCAAAGGAAAAACATTAGTCATAAAATCAACTTAAGGAGAAGTTTGTGGCTGAACAATGTTACCTGCACACAAATCACCAAGGGCTCCAGCTAGCACTTTGTAAGCAGAGGTCTTGCCACTCATAGCATCTCCAACAATCATGAAACCATGGCGCACCAGCATCATTTCATATATCTGTATCAGTGGCAAGAGAAATCAAAGATTATCAGTGAAGATAACATGAAGGGATTGAAACTACAATTCTGAGGATCTGTCATACGGTTGGTCCCACAGAGGCTGACTTTGGACTGCAAGAGTCACCCCGTAAAATCCTCCCAGAACTCAAGTCAAAGCCCTCAAACAGAACACCTTCAAGTAGAAATAGACCTGTAAGAAGAACCCCTAAGAAGATTTTTTTAAATCTCAGGTTAAGGCTGATACTTTCTGGTTTATCTTAAGCTGCAAAGCAGTTAATACTACCCTTATTTAAATGAAAGATAAAGCATGCTTTACAAAGCAGCATAAGACAAGTCTCAACGTAAGCCATAAAGTCTGAACTGCTGCTGTAGGGCCCTTCATAATCCTGCCCCAGGCCACAGGCTTTTGCCCCAGTCATCACAGTGTCATCAGGCTGCACAAATCACAAAAAAAAACCAACAAAAAACCCAACACCCTACCACCACCCAAACAACATTAAGCATTCTTTGAAAGGTCACCAATACTAGTAAATGGGAAACAACAAGAGCTGGAGGTGAAGCATAAGCAGGACTGACAAACATCACCCCTTTCAAGACTTCTCAAGGAGACTGTGAGCAGAACTGGGAACAGGGCCTGACTCCTAGTCCAGAGCTATGTACCCTAAGCTACACTGCAACAGATTCAGTTTAATTTTCAACCCTGAACCATAAGACCAACAATGTGGCTGCACACATTAGCTTCTTCACAGGCTGGCTGAATTAAAAGATCACTATCAGCAAAGCAGGCTTTTAATCCATGATGTTTTACTCAGTAAAATGTCTGTAATATTCTATCAATTGATTATGGGAACTATAGCTATTTGTTCATGACAGACAGTGAATGAAGAGTGTTCCTGCTCTCATAATTCTTCCCCAGAATTATGTGAAAATAAACCTGTATAATTTTTCCAATGAACCACGGAACTGGTTGAAGATCCATTTTTATTATATTTTCAGTTACCGCCTTGATAAACAGGTCATAGTCTGGTGTAGGAAGAACCACTCCAGGAAACAGGTCAGATATGATGCCCTGTTAAGGAAAGGCAGAACAGAACACTATTTAAACACAGATTACAAAAAGTGAAAATTCCAAATGCACAAGAATTTACACGTAAAACACTATTCTTAAAGATAACAGGATTTTAAGCGGAAATGTCCTCAGCTGTACAAAACTAAATTCTAAGCAAACTGTACCTATGAAAGTATTCTGAATGCATGAGACAGAAACAAGTGCCTGCACTTTCCATTCAGATTTACCCCAAGTAGTATTACAGGAAAGGATGTCAAAGTGGTGGAAAGAATCTCAGTGATTAGATAGAAGCAATGACTCTGTGTGTGCTTTTATCCTACATTTTAGATCTTTAATAACTGATTGCTTTGCAGTTTAACATAGTCTCTATTTTCTGTTAATGCAGTATGCAAACAGAAACGTAATCGTTTTCAACTCTGACTTCAAATTTCTAATTGATCTTAATTTAGTTGTCCACATCTCTTTCGCAGCACAAAGTCAGAATGTAAACTTCAAAGAATGATGTGCACAAATGAAAGAGCACAAAGTGACTTCTAGCAGGATATCTTATGAAACAATTTTATAGAATAACTTAAAAAGGCCCCATTGAAACTTTGTTTTTCAAAATAACAGAACCAAAGAGTGCATCCAGACCAGTGGACTGAAATAATTCTACACTAATATGGCAGCATTTAGATCAAACTGTTCTAAATTAGGAAAATGACCTGTTTCTGTAGGTTCTTATAATGGACCTCATCATCACAAAGTTTAAAACACACTAGCCTGATAGCTTACCTGAAACAACGGCACATCCTGTGCCAAGAATTTGGCCAAGTTAACATCCATCAAAGCCCGAAGTAACAATACGCTTTCATTTTCACTTGGGTATTTCAGTTTTAAGTTTCCTGCTGCTGTCAGGACAGATTTAACAGCACGCATTCCATAATCATAGTGATGCTGAGATGACAGCTGCTCAGAGCACAGACGATAAGTAGCAACAATTTTCTGGGCAAGACTGTGGATATTAAAATATCACATGTAGAGCGAAAATATCTCACCATGTAAGGAAAATAATTTAAGTACCTAAATACGCAAAGTAATTGCAGTGATTATCAGACATATCAGCTGTTAAGATGGTCCAAAACACCTAGGAAGTAAAACTGTAGATTACGCCATGCCAGACATAATGTGTGTGCCATTTAGGAATTCTGGTTGATACTGTGATACATTTTCCCAATGATCCCATGGAGAGGTGCATATCCATCAACATGAGGCAGTAAATGAGAACTGATGATAAAGCAGGAGATCAAAAAATACTTTCTGGAAAAACAGAACATGGACAGCCTTCCAGAATTATACACCTCAAACACACTTACATGTCTCACAGAGGAATGAGGTATATCAGACTTAACTGAGGTAGAAAATTCAGCATGTCTTACCTCCGAGAGTCCAAAAATCCCATTGAATAAAGTGAAATTTCTCCAATCAAAGCATAATCTGGAACCATCATGGCAACTGTTCGGAACAGTGCCTGTAAGAAAAAAAGTATGATATAAGCTTAGACTATGGAATATGGTCATAACTTGTGCCTGTTTTTTAACAGTATCTCTCTGTAAATTCATGAACTAGAATTCAGGAATCATCTGAGAACTATGAGATTGCATTGAATGCTATTCTAGCCTAGTCTAGTCTAGTCTAGCCTATTCCTATCTTAACAGGTTCAAGAGGTCTGTGCTAAGGACTGCAGGAACATGTGTTTAGGAAGTCACAATCCTAAAGAACTATTAATAAAGGAAAAGCGAGGTGTCATTCATCTCACTTTCGTAACAGACAAACTAGCACATGGTGTGGTTAATTTCTTGTAAAAGGTCATGCAAAAAATTGTGGAAAAGCTAGGAAAAGAACTGGGACCATACCAGTTTCTCTGCAGTGTCTCAGCAACTTGCAAAGTTTTACTAAATTTAAATTGGGATTTGGACCACCAAGCCATTTTAAAACAGGCAAATTTCTACTTATAGAAAGCACAGTTAAAGCTGTGAACTGGTATCAATATGATTGATTGACTAAGACCTTTCACCTGTGCATTTTGTACTATCCTAAACACTTATTAAAGCTTAGCAAAAAGCACAGGAGAATGCACTTGAATGGATTATCAGTTGTGCTGGTTTCAGCTGCGTCCCCTCCCAGCTTCCTGTGCACCCCCAGCCTACTCACTGGTGGGTGGTGTGAAAAGCAGAAAAGGCTTTGACTCTGTGTAAGAACTGTTCAGGAATGATGAAAACATCCCTGAATTACCAAGACTGCTTCCAGCACTAATCCAAAACATAGCCCCATACTAGCTACTATAAAGAAAATTAACCATCCCAGATAAAAACAACATATCAGTGTGTTATTCGAATGCCATATACCTTTTCTTATTACAATTAACCAGAAGCTGCAAATTCTGTATAACTGCTACAAGAAATCAGGATTCCAGATTTACCTTCAGATTATCAGGCAGCTCTGCCCTTCCAGCATACCCAGGATTCATTGTGATAAACACAGCACATGTTGGATTAAGAGAGATCTCTGTCCCTTCAAAGACGAATGTTTTGAGTTTGCGAATAATAGCTTGCTGGATGCTAAGTATTTGTTGGGCAACTACAGATAATACTTCAACCTAATACAGACAGAACAGATGGGAAAACATAAGACACTTGGAGACAATATTTTTGTTTATATATTTTGATGGCTATATTTGCATTCCTCCAGGAGAAAATAACTCTCTGTCTTATAACTAAGCCTAAATATTAGATGCCTATTGAAGTGCGTCTCTGCAAGTTAGTGCCAGTAGTCACTGCTCTACCAATTTAGGAGATAACAGAGGCTTCTGAAAGCCTCCACAGGGAAATACCCTGTGTCTGAATATAGGCATCTAAATTAGGTGGACAGGAACTCCCTCTGGAGGCCTCCAAAAGCACTTTCACCTCATATGACAATTTAGGCACTTAAGAAAGACTAACTCAGTGCCCAAAAGTGAGGGTAAACATAAAGAGTGGGTAAGGCAGCCTAGTGCAGATCCTCAGCACTTCAAAGTATCAAGGTAACAGAATACTGGAAAATGAGAATGTTAATACCTGAATTCATTAAAAAACAAGTTACAGCAGACAAATGGAGAAATTACGGTGTTAATGATACTAAAGCATACAAACTATGTCTTCATGGAATTTCCACATATACTAGTATTTATTTAAATGTAACTCCATCAGAATAACAGTAAAACTTATCCAAATAACAAATCAAAATAAAACCAAAAAAACAAACAAACACAAAAAACCAAACAACCAAAACCAAAATAAAACCCAACTCAGAGCAAGATCAATGAGGGGATTAGATGTGTCTGGTTACACAGCTAGTTAACCAAGTCACCCAGTGATCACAGGAATCCCTTCACTGGGATTTGCCTGTCTTGTGCTTAAGACACATAACATATATATTATAGATACGTAGATAGATGAATGCATCCCCACAGCCATGGTTTGGTTTCTCCAGAAAAGACAGACAGTTCTTTCCCTACATACAAAAGAGGGAAATGCACAGAAACATCTTTTCCAGCTAAAATAACCCAGAACACAAGACTTCAGCGATACAGCACAGGTAGGCATGTGCTCCTACAGCAGGCAGCTGAGCACGTATTTCTGTGTCAATGATTATTGAAACAAAGCTGCTACACCACAACTAAAAGGTAGAAAATTAGCAATAATGCTATCATGTCTAAATCTAAAACTTCTTGTGTCTTAAATTAAAGCTTTATAATTTTGTCTGAGTTAAAACATTACCTCAATTCTATTGAACTCATCAAAACAGGCCCATGCACCAGACTGTGCCAGCCCCTTAAAGAACTTGCCCATTGCCTTGTAATCAAGACCATCGGAGCAATTGAAGACCACACACTACAACAAAAAAAATACACAGAGACCATCTCTCAGTATTAACACAAAATCCACCATAAAATTCTTAGCATCTAAAATGGGAAGGGATTATTACTGCTAATTTTGGATTACAACACTAGGATGCTATATAGACACAGTCCTAAGTACGTGCTTCTTACCAACTATTTCTGAGAATAATGAATAAAATCATAGAATCATTTAAGTTGGAAAAGAACTTAAAGATCATCAAGTCAAACCATAAACTAATAGGTACAGAACAAGCATAAGAATGGCATTTTAACAAATATCTACATATCCAAACATAAACAGCACGAAGAAGCTTGTATTTTGCTACCTGCTTAGCTAGCGCTTTTGCTAGATCTTTTGTTGTTTCTGTTTTGCCAGTCCCAGCAGGTCCTTCTGGAGCACCACCAAGATTTAATTTCAAGGCACCCATTAATGTCCTACATAAACAAGAACACAGGCATTAGAAATAGTAATCTTTAATTACTGACCGTTTCTGAAGGGATGGATAAGTATTTTCCTATACAGGTTCCCCTGGAAATTATTTACTTGCTCCCTACTGACTTTGCAGCTTGCCCTAAAAAAACAGTATTGTCCTGTAACTGATTCCTAATTGTGGAAGGTCACATTCACCCACCTGGCCTACAAGGCATGTCAAGACTTTGTGTTACCTGCATCCACCGTGGTTGAGGATAACCCTCAATTACACAAGCAAACACACAGTGCCACAGGCAAAATGGCATAGTTCTCAAAACACACATTTTCACCAAGAAGCACTCATCATGACAAGAACTTGAAGCTGGCTTTATAAATTAAATCAATCTTTAGAAATGGCAGAGAAAGCATAAGGGTTGGTTCAGAAACCTGGGAATCACTGGGCTCTCCAAGTGATTTTCATACTAAAATGAGATCCCTGTTAACACTGGAGTGATTATTTTACGAAAGCCTCATTCAAAGGCTTTGCCAGCAAAAGCAGCTGTTAAATTGTGCTCAATGGAGTCTACTTGCTCATTGCTTGCACTGAAACTACATCTGGCACAACTAACTGCACAGTGTTAGTTTAGATTGAACTAATCCTAATGACAACAACCCTGGTTTACAGCTAATGCACCAGCCACGTGGCTGGCTCTTTAGCACCACTGTGAATGCATAAAGACCAAGCATTTGCCAGCATAGGCACTAATGGGCACTTTACTACAAGTGCCTTGTACACAGTGGTGAGTTCACAGCTCAGAGCTCCAGTAAAATCTTTAACATCCTCAGCATATACTTATCTAGATATATTATAAAGCGAGTTCTTAAAACTTCAGGCCTAAAATTACCTGTGACTCCAGGACTCACCAGAAGTGAAATACCAAATGCCTTCAAATACTTCAACATTGGAAGATGAAGCGTTTACGTTTCAACCTCTTGCAAGCAAGTGGAGAACAGGAAGCTAACTGAATTCACACATCTGTGAAGGGCTCTATAATTACCTCATTTCTTTTACAGGCAGGCATACCCTACCTGCATGTCTTATTTCAAATAAAATAATTGACCAGTGCTGACAACGCTTTTCAGAAGCACATTCTTGGACACAACAGAGACTGTTGTTCTTTAAACAATGACATGGGGTAGAAACCTATACATCGTAAATGTTTTACCATATTTGGGCAAAGAAGGTATATAAGTTTTGCCTCCAAAACCTACAGGAAAACCTTAGCTGCTGGGTGCCTACAATTATAACAAATGAAAGTAAATACAGATCAGCCCAAAAACTGAAAACATTATTCACAGACAACATGACTTTACCTGTAACATCGATCTGTTAGGGGGGTTATAACCAGACGTTGACAATTGCCCAGATACTCATAACCATATTTGGCTTCTGTTGTAATCATTCGCACTATTACATTCTTCTCCTCCCAGTAGTATCTCAGCTGAGAAATCCACTGGAAGTCATTCAGATCTGTGATTTTGTCTTCAACCAATTTTGCAACCACATCACGAGCTACAGAGTAAGAGACACGTTATTTCAAAAACCATAAACACTTCTACTATGTTAGTTTACTTAAAACAACAAATAAGTAAACATTTACTTATAGGTATGTAAAAGTAAATCAACATGTAAAGTAGCAGGCTGGCTTTAATCTTAGGAAAGAATCTGCACCTGTTTAGCACAGAGAATCAGCTTGATTTGCCCTAGATTCCAGTGCCTAAGCAGACAGGAGGTAGTTGTGCAGGACAGCCCAATCTGCATTTGCCCAAAGACAATGTGCAAGAACTGTGTAAAGGTTGTTTCAAGTTAGAGAAAGCTTTTTAGCTGGCTCTTTCAAACAGTTCACCCAACTAATGATACCAGCACTGCCCAGATGTAACAGGAAGACCAGAAACTGCACATTTACCATGCACATCAATAACAGTAAGAGCTCCAAGTGTCAGCCGGGCTCCACTGGACAACTGTCCTCTCACTAACTCAACAATGTCCCCAATTTGTTGATTGCTCTTCTCCAAGAAATCCTGTCACAGAAACAGAACACAGGCATTAAGGTAATGCTGTTGCTAGCAGTTCCTAAGCTCCTGGAGAAACAGGCAGACAGGAACCTCATGAAGTTCAACAAAAGGAAAAGTCCTCTATCTGGGAAGGAAGAACCTCATGTGCCAGTACACGCTGGTGGCCAACCAGCTGGAAAGCAGCAATGCAGAACAGGACCTGGATGCTGGTGAACACCAAGATGAACATAAGCCATCAATGTGCCCTAGACACAAAGAAAAGCAACAGCATCCTTGGCTGCATTAGGAACAACACTACCAAGCATGTCACAGGAGGTGATGATCCCTTCCCTCTTGCCAGCACTGCTGACAGCACATCTGGAACGTTGTGCCTGTTTTCAGCTCCCCCATAGAAGACAGTCTTGGGCATACTAGAGCAAGTTTGTTAGCAACCTGGTTTAGTTGGCCCTGCTTTAAACAAGGGTTGGACTATGTGATGTTCAGAGATCCCTTGTATCCTGTGATTCACTGTTCTGTGATTCTTTCTCATTTTTCGTAAGCTATGGATTGTTCAGGACATTTTCTTTGAAAGTAGTAAATATTTTCAGTTCTGACTGGATATGTAGAATAAGATCTTCAACTGGTATTAAATAACAAAGGCAAGTTAAACTAAGACAATCAGTAAGGATACAGAAACAAAGAGCTAATATTAAAGTGTTCTATTTGATGTAAAGTTTATTAAAATTTTTCTGTTCCCACATTTAAAAGGCCCAAACACTCTACTGACAGAATTAATTACCAAAAAAATCCTATTCTACCTACCTCAATTAGGATCAGACAAAAGCCTACTGAATTAATCAGAAATTACTTCCATCACTTGAGCATGCATTTGATTAGCCTCAATGAAGCAATACTTAAAACTATTATGATGACAGAGACACTACAAACACATAAGAGACTTGGCTGATGCACCTTTATCAGTCCAGGAGAACCTAGCAATAACCAGGCAAATAACTGCACCATTCTGTCAGGAGAAATCTCTGCCTGCATGTTTCCATGAAGCTTCACATGTAAAGACAGAAGTTAGAAATAAAAATATATAGTGTTTAACAACAGTCTATCCCTTTTTGTTTGGTACTTTTACTTATACCAGTATTACTTGTAACTAAAGTAATACTATTTCCTTTAGTGGGACTTCTCCTGATACACGTCAAAGCAAATGAGAACAAGCCTGCACTAAGACACAAGAAAAAATGAAATAGAAAATTAAGCACACTATATGAGCAAATTGTAATACAGCATGAGTGAGGATCTTCTTTGCTAGAAGGCGTTTTTTATTACTTAATCAGATTTTAGTGCTTAGAAATATAAAGGTAGAAGAAAATCTTACTGGTAAAGTTCCTTTCCTTATAGCCTCAGACACTTCTTCTGTCCAGAAAATGGATGAAACACAAATAACCACCTGTCCAGGCCACTGAAGTACCCATGTTTTTCGAGGAACCTTAAACAAAAAGATCCATGCCAGACTCAGGAAGTTTTATAAACACATTAAACTATAGGCACTGACAAAAATCACTTGTCCAAATGTCTCATGTTGTAAATAAATGAGAATCAACACGGAAAGCTTTAATACTTTTTCTTCAAGAGGTTCAGAGTTAAAACATCCCTGGTAGTACTGAACAAGGAGAGCTGGTTTTCACTCAGCTTCAAATGAATTTCCCTGGCTAAGAATTTCAGCAACCTGTTCACATACAGTTGCTTGTGAAATCTATTTTATTCTATAATTCAGGAACAATTACCTCAATATATCCTCCTATGCCATCTTCAATAACTTGTCTTACACTGGCCAGCATCATTTCCTCTACTTGCAAAAGCCATTTTTCCACCATGCCCTTCAAAAAAGAAAACCAGTTAAGAGTCAATACACATTTCCTGATTATATTCCTCTTGAAGGACAAATTCTTGGAATGTGCTTAAATATGCTTTCTACTGATCTGGGTGTGGTATATAGGAGGAAAAAAGGTTGAAATTTCCCAAATTCTGAAAGGCAGTACTGTAGTTTAACACTGTCTGAAGGCAGGCATATCAAGCTAACTAAAGACAATCCAGTTCAAGAAATAGCTGGATATGTTTCATATAAGCACAGACAAACATGCAGATAACATATTTCATGGTCAGTCAAGCTTGGTCATTTTAACCCAGGGCATTTTTCCTCCAGGTTTTATTCCTGGAGAATTAAGAGAAAAAGGGGTATCTGTTAACTGACAACATGCCCCACCTTTCATCTCTTTTTGGTTATCATATAACAATTCAGCTCCATACATTCACATTGAGAATAGCAGAAAAAGATGGAACTGAGATACTTTTCGAAACTTACAGTGCTACTATTTCTACTCAGATCCCTTTTGAACTAATGTTCCGATTCTTCACTGCCAGCCATTCATCATTTCCCTCATTTTTCTCTGTTTCAGCCATGCCGTGGAATGTTAGATACATATGTATATAGAGAGCTTGGATTATATATATGTGTGCATATATATCTTATCTATCTATCTACATCTTAAAAGCAGTAGGTTTATAAAGCTGCAGAAAAGTCCCTAGAGGAATTTACCACAAACTTGGTATGTCTTCTCCTTTTTCTAGGAAATCCTTTTTGTTCTAGAATACCAGTCTGCACTCTCACTTTCTAAACACCTTTCATGATTTGATCTTAAGTCTTTTAACATTCACCAAAACCATACACTTAGGCAAAGTATTAATTTAATATCATATAGTAAAATATACATATACTTCTTTTTTTTAATTACTTTTGCATTTGCTGGATAGATTTTATCTATGAAAGGAACAATTTCTTTCTCTGAACTGATCATGCCTACGATCTCCAGCTTGTCTATGAATTCCAGTTTAGCAATTCCTTCAAAACACTTCTTTAAATGTGGTTGCACTCGAAGGGGATCCTTTGTTTCAGACAGTATTTCAAGCAGCTCATCATTAGACAGGAAAAAGAATCTGTTAGAAAAATAGAATTAATGAATATGCACTTTCAAGGAATCAAAATTGTCATTAATAATCTATTAATGCAAGATAGATGTAATTGGTTTTATGTTGCTTAAGACACTAGTACAACAGAGAGGAAATTATTATCTCAAATTCTTTGTCTTAAGCAATTTTGAACGTCATAAAACTCATCACATCTGTTTTTTCAGAATTTCAATATGACCATCATTTTATGCAGAGGAAGAAAGAAGGATTCTTAAAATCATAAAGGAAAAAATAGATATATCTATGCAGCCAGTAAGTACCTTGTAAAAACACAGAATTCTATTCCTCATAATCATATATAACTCTTATGCATCACACACCTCTCCACAACTAAGGAGGGTTGGGCAGAGAAATAACTGCAAATCAGCCATGGGAAGGTAGCAAGTTCCTTCAAAAATGCCCTGTAAGTGATAATGTCTTTCTAATCATAAGTTTATGCTGTCCTAGATAGATTTTGCCTCCACACTTCTGCCTATCCCTGGCATTGCAAATTCAACTGGAGCTGAGGCAAACTAATTACATCTGAAGAAAACAACAGGTTTTCATTTTTGTTGCATGGGACTGTCCCCCACATGTTTATACAATGAGACTTTTCAGTTCAATAGAGATGGTTTGAAAGAGCTTTTGGCTTTTCGCCTCTGACTTAGGCTTATTTAATTAATTTACCTTGGGAAAAATAATCTTTTCTTCTCCAAGTAAGTATTCAACCCCTTTTGAATATCTTCTAAGAGGGCATTTGCTTCCTGAAGTCTCTCTAACATCATGGGTTGTTCAGTTGCTACAAGTACCTTTGTGTTTTTCACCTTCGTAAAAACAAATACACAGTAGAAACTGCTGAAAGTTGCAATAGGTTTGTACATTAAAATTATTATCATCAATCACATATATTGCAGGAGGCTAAAAAGCTATATATCCCTCTCTGTAGTGTGCCTTCGTGTTGTTAAATATGTATGCATTATTTGACAGTTCTGCTTTTCAGACTGTCATTTTTACCAATTTGAACTTTACAGATAATAATGCAACAAGGAAATATACACAGGAGTTAAAATCTTTGGCACTTGCTCCTGTGTCTTGAGCTTGCTACATTTTTCTCCATTCACAAATTAGTTCTGTCAAACAGAGTTCTTGCCATCTAGGTCACATTTTTCATTTCTGGTAACACTCCTCTTAACTTGAAAGAATACACCTATTTCTGAATGGGCTTCATCATTCATGGAGTCTAAGCTGTTAGACAGATTTCAACTTCTATTTACTTCTATTATTTCAACACCTTTATTACACAATCACACTCTCCAAATGTTTTTTGACAAATATCTCAGCTTACACTACTAAGTCCTCTTACCCAACTTCTTAGTTAGGGAACTTAATAGGATAGCCAATTGCACTTGCAATCCCCATCATCTTATCCTGACACACTGCCATCTCAGTACATATTCACCAAAGTTTCAAACATGCCACCACATATTAGAGAACAATAATATGCAAAAAAAATCCATTTATTGCTCTAATAATTTAAACAAAATACACATTTTATTTTGCTTGAAAGTCTAACGTAAAATCTAACTGTATCCAAAGAAGAAGAAAGCTTGAAGCAATAATGATATAATCAACCACTTTTACTGCAAGATTAGATTTTGGTGGGCTTTAGTAAAGGATTTTCTATGCCGTATTGTACCTTCTTGTGACTTAAATACAAACATCTAACTCCAGAAAAGCCTGTATATTTTCATGATAGTAATAATCATGTTACCAGATGTGCATAAAAATACATGCTTGATTAAAGGCAAGCACTTACCACTTGTGCCATAATGTCCTTCCAACATGAATCCACAATCCCAAACTTTCTGCCCTCTTCAGGCATTTGAGCTATAATGTCTTCTGAACTAAAAATTGGTTCCAAATACAACCATGTTGCCTGACATTTTAACCAGCTATCTACAATATCTTGTATTAAACACAGTTTAGCTTCCCAAGCCTGTAATGAAAACATTTAATATTTAAGGAAATTTCTATCAAGAAATAATCTACACTGAGGAATCAAAGAGCATGAATTGCTTGGCTTCAAAGGAAACAAACAAACAAAAAACAAGAACAATTTTAAAGGTTAAAAAAACCCCAACCAACACTAATAAACATCTGAATATTTCTTACAAACAACAGATTCATTCTTTTGCTAGCAGTTTTTACAGCAAGTTGTGAGAGAACTGCTTAAGAAGTGCAGACATGAGCAGCATCCCAGAATCTCTTCTTTTAATTCTACTTGTGTACTTTCTATCTTATCATCAATGAAAGGATAAAAGCTTTATAAGGTATTCAACAAACTGAGTAAATGTCAGTTCACAGGCCCTATAAAGAGTGGGTTCAATCTCTGGACCCCCAAAAAAGCTATTTCAGGCAACTCTAGAACAAATCTGTTATAAAAATGGACAAAGATTCTTTCTGAATAAAAATTTCAGACAGCATTGCTTTTCTGACTTCAACAGCCTACAGTGTAAGAGATACGCAAGCGGATGTATTGCAGGAAGAAAACACAGCCAGCCTGTATCGTTCATTATTCTGCAAGAATTATATGAAGATTGTTAAGATAGCTCTATATTAATCCTTCCATTTCATTTCACCAGCTCTACTGGAAAGCAGAACTCAGCTTTACCTACACTTTGGCTAAAGTCCACGGGAAATAATAGAATTTAGGTCTTAGCATTGCTTACAAATCATCACTATTAGGCCACAAACAGTGGTATTAAATACTGATGGGAAAGAAGTCTGCTTTCTGCATAGCCTTCATATTAGAAATTCATCATCTTTAACAAAGATCACATCTTTACAAAATAGTAGGACAGCTAAAAAGACTTTGAAACTTCTGTGGATCAATACCAGGGGATTAGAAATAAATTATCTCCCATAACTGACAGACCCATGTCTTTTTACATAATGCAGCAGGATTTGTTTAAATCAACTGACCCATTCCCAAGACATTTAACAAAAACCTGATGTTTAGAATGCCTAGATTAGAGAATTTATTTAGCTGTAAAGCAAGCTTGACATACCTTTGTCTGGAAACCATTAATTCAAAGCTCTTGAAGAAAAATACGAATGTGTGTTCTTAGAAACAGCTTAAAACTATGTAACTTCTTATCATGCCAAAATAGCTTAAAGCGCTTCAGGATAGCATATTATGAGACATGCAAGTTCAAACCAGCTTTTCCTTACCCGGCATTCAGCTTCTATTGGTTTGATGAAGGGAGAGCCACACATTGTCTGAACCTTAACAATGTGATCATCCAGCAAAAGCTGGATGTCATCAACTGCTGACAGGATGCTGGTGTCCTGTAAATACATCACATTTTGATAAGGCAAATAGCAGTTGCTTTATTTCACCACTCTTCAACCTCACACTCATTCAGCTTCCTATCTCCGCCTTCTCTATGATGTCTGAATGTAGGAAAGTAGCAAGGCATTGAGAAAGCCTGCAACATGTTTGAAGATATGAAATGCTGTCTCCCCTATACATCTCTGCGTCAAAGGTCAAGAGATACATTGTTTTGTGAATGGGAACCCAGCTGGTGACTTCTGACTCAATCTTTTGCACTGTGGTTTTTGTTTCTTCGGGGCAAGGTAAAATTTCACTACTGGTCCAGCTTCCCATACAACACTGGAGAAGCTCTCAGGCTTACAGATTTCTTAGGATGAGTATGTTGAGATGACAAGTTATCTAGATACTTAGGTCCAAATATAAGGATATATAGTAATATATGTATTTGCCCAGTCTCTGGGATATGATACCACTTTCCATCATGCCACAATGAATCAGCCTTTAATACTCCCTCTATTATTTCTCAGTTAGCATTCAGAATCAAAGTAATTCTTTTCCACAATATATACACATAGATTTGGTGTTTACTCACAGTATCTCTGTACTTCGTCAGACCAAACTGCACATTAGCCCACTCTTGTTTCATTTTCTCTATTGCTTTTGCTAAGGAATATTCCTTACTTGCAGCTGCTCCAATAGGTTCCAGCCTAAATTGAAATGAAACACATCTTTGAAATGTTTTGAAACACAGCTGGAGAGCCAAAAGAAGCAGTCGTAAACAGAGCTGTATATCAGACTACATTTCATATGAATTTGTTAATAATATCATAGAATCTCATTTAAAGGAACACTTTTTGCGCTTTCAGGCTCACCAAGTTAGAGATATTAACAGTAATTTGAAGATGAATACAGACAGAAATTTCTGAATGTGCAAATTAAGTGGTTTAGGAATAAGACTCTGGGTTTTGGTACCTCTGCTACACAACAACTGATAGTTGATAAAAAGAGTTGAGTTTACAGCATGTTCTTACAGCACACAAAAAAATCCCAAACAAACTAGTATTTGATATCTGACATATGAAATACAATGACTGTCTGAAAAGTAAGAATTCTAAATTCTAAAAAGCGAGTAAGTTTCTTACTTATCAATATATTTTGAAAGTCCAAAATCCAATATGTTTTTAAGAGTAGTAGTTTCATCAGGTCTAATCTCACATCCTACAATTTCACTAATCTGAAAATATAGGAAAAAATAAACTTTATTATCAGGATGCATGCTTGTAACAGACTTCTCAAACACAGGAAATAAATGCTAAGTAAGTATTAATACAGCTCCCTAATTTGCTTTTCCACCATAAATTATTAAGAAATGAAGATCCTGCCTGTACCATTACAAATTTCAAAACTGGATCTATCATGTGACAGGATAAAGGATCTTCCTATTGTGAAATACAGAACTATTACTGTATTTCACAGAACGGAATATACGGAATAGTATATTGAACTGTCAGTTTCTGTGGCAGAATACTTCCACGATTAAAGCAGAATTTAAAGTACCTGCTCCCAGTGTCTCTCCCTCATTCCACGATTGCAGGCAACTGACAGGACAGGAAGATGCAGTTTAAATTTATCAAGCTTAAATTTCATAGTTTCTGCTAAGCGTCTAGGCCCAGGCAGATCTGGAAAACTCTTAGTGAGCTTGTACATAGTCCTCCACATATTTCCAATTTCTTCAGTTATTTCCTCAGCATTCAGTGTCTGGATTGATCCTGAATACAACAGCATAAAAATGCACAGCAGGCACATCAGCCCAAGTAGATTTCCAGGGTGGTTTATTTACTGGTACTTATAATCATTCTCCTTTAACTGGAAATCAATCATGTTACAAAAAGTTATCTTACTACAAAATCCAAGTCAACAACTGTATTTCACACTGCTTAACAGCATTTTTTTATTGAAAATTATTTTCTCACAACTATCAACCTTCACACCAACAGAGACTCTCTGATTCCAATC
>NW_009918874.1:0-10746 GCF_000696875.1 Nestor notabilis
GCCCTGGAGAGGGAACGGGGAAATGGGCACCTTCTCTGACATTCACGGGGATGAGCACCTGCGTGGGGAGGGCAGGGCAGCCCGGCACTTCTCGTGGTGTGGGACCTTCACGCCCATCGGCAGCCCCGGGGGTTTCTGCAGGGTGGGTAGGGTGGCAGAGTTTGGGAAGGATAAAAGCCGGGCCCTTAGGGGCAGGGAGAAACATCTGGAGGTCTCATGTTCTGCCATACAGGTGCATCATGCGTTAAATGCTTCTGACATATGAGGACCATACCAGGGAAAGGTAATGAGTGCATCTGCAGAGACAAATTCAGCTGATAAATCATGGGTTATATCACAACTTTTAATATGGGGCATCCCATAAAATTTATCTGCAAGAAAGAAGGAAATGGAGTGTCATTCCTTTTCCCCAGCATGGTCTAATCATGCATAACACCCCACAAATTATGACATTTTACCTCTCAACTCTCTGCTACACTCTGTGTCCTCTTCAAAGCAGCCTTCTCTCTCATTTTTGAGCCAAAGAGCTGCGTTTGTTACCTCCCTGCACTTCTGTGCCTGCACCCGCGCTCCTCCTTCCCCTTGTCCTGCCATGCCCCAGCTCCCTTCCCCTGCGGGAGGCTGTAGGCTCAGCAGTGACCACATCTGCTGCCTTTGCACCAGAGCTTGGCTCAGTGGGTTTCTGGCTGTGTGTGACAAGGACGCCCGACCCCATGATTCATAAAGGGAGGCTGGCTGCCAGCGTTTCAGAAGCCCGTGGGTGTTTCTGGAGGTACACGTATGCTCAGCTTGCCTGCTGTGAGCTGCATCGGCTCAGCTATTTGGTGTGTCCTGATGGTGGTGAGAGTGTTTGGGGACATAACAAACTAGGGCAAAATCCTACAAAATACCTTGAGAAAATGACCAGGGCAGGTTGCTGAACAGGAAGGTGTAGCTGGGCCCCTGGGCGTGTGTGAAGCCTGATGGGGAGCTCTGTGAGAAGAGGCATTGCCCACATACACAGTTTTAGCACAGCCAATGCACAAGAGCCTTTCTGTGATTCCAGAGGCATTACTACCAGTTTCCTACTTGTTCACCATTATTTGCTCTTTCAGATTGATCCTCTGTGCCTCTTAGCTTTCTTCTTTTAATTTATTCTCCTTCCATGAAGAAGACCTACTGAGGAGGTGAGGAGGAGCCACCATCCTTCTTGCCCTGCTCAGCCCAAGTCTTTTCTCTTGCTGTTGTTCTGTCCTGGTGAGTCCCCAGGCTTCAAGGAGAGGACAAACTTGGTGAAGCACTGTCTTCCACAGCCACTGAGTACAACAGATGTCCCTAGTCTATATAGTATTGCAAACTGTAATGTTTTCATCTAAATTAATGTGGAAGCTTTTAATTACAAAGGGGAACTATATCAGTTTGGTGGCCTCTGGGCTGGTGGATATATGTGCCCTCCACACTGAGGTTGCACTGACCCTTAGAAGCTGGCAGGGGTGAGACTGTCAAGGGATGAGCAGGCAGATGGATATGGCAGCACTTGTGAAGAGCAGAGGATGTGGCCTGGGTCTGTGAGTGCACACATTAGCTTATACATCTGTGACACTAATTGGCTGTGGAAGTAGATAACTTGTGCTGGTGCTGAACTGCCCTCTGGATTTGTGCACTCACTGCTCCATGGAAATGGATAGGAAAGCATTCATGCACAAATCACTGTTCTGGGCAGTCTGCAGCCAGTTTTACTTGGCAGGTTTGGATGTCAAGGCTGTCTCAGTGGCAGCGTTATGAGGGGACACAGAATGGCCCCAAGAAAGCGTCCTTTTTCAGATACCAGATCTATACTGGGGGATGCTGACAACTGTTTTATCAGGCAAGGAGAAGGATCTGCCCTTTCCCACAAAGGCACAATGTTTGCTTTTCACATTAGCCCATGAGCACTGCCTCTCAGGTGTGAGTCATCAGTATATAACAGGCATAAAAGCTAGGTCCGCTTAACAGGGAGGATAAAGACAACCCTCTGAAGGCCACCTCCACCCAAGCTCACCTGGTTGTCCATGCCTATGGGTCGCACACATGTCAGCAGCCAGAGATTACACAGCTGAACAGTTTTCCTCTGCTTGACAGCTGCTGCAAACAGAAAAACCTCAGTGTCAGTGCCACAAAGCCAGGGCAGCCCATGGGCACTTTTTTCCTAACCCAGTTGTGGCTCTTTCTGTAATAGCAATGCAGTCTTTGAACACCCTGAAAAACGTGGCTGAGAAATGTCAAACTTGGCAGGCCAAGGATGGACTGGGAGGAGAGGTGGGGCTGGGTGCTCTGTAGAGAGGGCCTTGAGGGAAAAGCAAAGGGCAGTATGCTCTCTCCTAAGGTAGAGATACAGCCATTGCGTGCTTTGCTTCCTTGGCTACTGGTTGGTGGTTTTTGGGTGCTCTATACAATTGAGTGAGTAGGATAAACCAGGTGAGTACGGGATAGGGCTAGTCCTCTGTTCTCCTTCCCCAGATGAGCTACAGTTCTTGGCCCAGTTCTTGCTGCCAGACTCATCATATTCCATCTTAAAATTGGTTAGGTTTTTTACCCCCTCTTCTAAGGAGAAGCTGTTTGAGACCATTACTTCTTTCACAATGAGAGCCCTTTTCCCCATTTCATATCCAATTTATGCCCACCTGCTCTAGCACAAGTGCTGTCTATAAATGTGAATGATTCTTCTCCCCTGGTGCTTCTTCTCCTGCTCTGCCTGCCTTAAACCCCAAGTCTATTTACAGAGAGTCTATTACAGAGGGGAATTGGATCCCTTCACACTGTTCTTTTTGCCAAGCTCAGCAAGACATGCCTCTTTTCTTTTCCTCTGATTACCTGGAAGACACTTCTCTGTACCTATTCCAGCATGAATTCAGGCTTGCTGAACACCGATAACCTGAATGATGCCCTAAAACCCCAGCAGAATTTTACCCAGTGCCTTGTATATATTTACTTATTGTTCCTGGAAATATGTGGCTTTCAACATAAAAGACTGTACTTACTTTTTTAACAACTACATCAGGAACGTGGCTCTTCCTTTTCTTTTGTTCATAGTGGATACATTTTAATTTACAGCAGATATGTTATCAATCTCTCAGTGCATGCCCCTGCATTTTATGCTTTTACATTTCAACCCCTGTCTGTTACTAGGGCATAACAATTCTTCCTGTGGCATTTCCTTTCTATTGAAAATGTCTCCCAACTTTGCTGTTAGCAAATTTCATTATCCCACTCATCATTTTTTGTGCCGAGCTCTCTAATGAAATTACTCAGTAAGACCAATTCCTTCAGTCCCATAATTCTGCTATCAGCCCCATCAGCAGTTTTCACCCCCAGTACTATTCCTTTGGCATTTTATGGTGTTTACATTAATCCTCATCTTCTTGACTTTAACTAATAATTATCTAGATAATACCAAATCAAATGCTTTACCAAAGTCCAGGTTGATAGGATTTATTACTTTTCCTTGGTCGTCCTTTGTCCATAAATGCAATTATCTTATCAAAGACTTTGGGGTAGTCTACATATAACATGCCTAGCTTGCACTTTAACCCATTTTCTGCTTCCCTCAGTGTCTTTGGTTACTCACGGCTAACATTTGCTCTGAAAAGTCTATAGATTTCAGAAATGGAGATTATTCAGTCTTCAGAAGTGAAGGGTAAAGAACTCTTGAGTTTTGTGGCTGTGTTGGAGGCAGTGATTTACATATCCATGCCCTTTAGCCCATTAAGTGTGCTGCCTCTGTTCTCTGGGGTTACATTTCATTTGTTATAGAAACTGAAGCAATATATTCCTTTGGCTTTTAGGTACCTGTCCTGCTCTTACTGCTGGTGATGCTTTCCCTTGTTTCCTTTGTAATCATGCAACTAAAAACCCTTTTGGTCTCGTTTTCGTTCCCTGTGCAGGTCTGATTTGTTTTATTTTGACCTGTACCTTTAATTTTGGATGTCTGAAGGATAGTTTTCTCTGAGTATCAGTCCCTTCTTCTTTCACTGGGCTTTCTGCATATTCCTAAGATGTCCTGCACTTTCTGCATCACAGTTCACATCCTATATGGGCATATAGAGCTACAGGTAATATTCTGCCTTAATTTGCGTGATCTCTTTGGTGAGAAGAAAGATTGAGTGAGCCTCTTCTTTCTTGTGACTACTTGATAGCAAAGCACTGCCTGGAGTGGTGACCAAACAGCATCGCTCCTCTGCATCTTGAGGAATGCAGGCATCAGAGTTTAGGGGAAGAGGAGCTGAAAATCAAGTTGGGTTTGTTGTTATTTTTTTGCCAAACTCTATGGGCTAATGTCAGCAGGACTCAAACATTTAATTTTCTCACCTCTTTAGCCACGGGTAGAGTTAAGCTTGGGGTAGGTCTGGAGTTTAGAACAAGGGTTTCCATGTTCAGCCTGGGTGCGTGAGAGGAGCTCACTTGTTGTGAGCACCCACAGAAACACCCCCCGGATGAGGTCTGTAGACTATTAAAAAACAACCACTCCAACTCTACCCAAACTGCAAGCACCATACACAACCTTCACCTTATGCTAGTCAGCCTCATAGACATGAAAATTACTCATATATCATAGCCCTCTTTGTTTTCCACTGGAAAATTTTTGCACATTAACTTTCCCTCAATTATATTCTAAATTGAAGATTTGCATTTGCTTATATGTGTATATGTATAAACACTAAATTATTATACACAATTATTTTTAATTATAGGTAGTAAATAATAACCATTTATACTGAGTAGCATGTAATAATGCAAAGCAGCTCTTCCCGGATGTTAGGTACAAATAAATAGTATCAATTTATGTCCCTAAGAGCTGACAGTCCAATTTACTTACAGCTTCCACACAGACTTCTTGCAGTCTGCTTTTACTTACTCATGGGATCTAGAAAACAAATCAACAGTGAAGTTTTTACTCCACTCATTTTATTTAGTTGAGTTCTGATTGGATTATATAGGAAGAACTTCTTCTTCACACTTAAATTAGTTCTCCAAAAAAGGTGCTTAGCAGAAAACAAGACTGGATTTTAGCTCCATAGAAATCTATGTAATTCCGAGTAATTTAAGGAATTCAAGCTGAACAGCCTGAGAAGCCAATTGTAAACTATCTGTACTCTTTAGGACTTTCCATAATCTCATGGAAAAGGTTTTTAGGGAAAGCAACAACACTATAGCAGAAGTGAAAAATGTGTTTTCTGGAAGAAAATGAGTACTGATAACTGAAGAGTTAATTTTCTTTAAAATAGATCTGAAACCCCAGGCAAACAGACCTACGAAGACTTTCCAGAATCCAAATATACCTACTCTGTAGGCAGCACAGGCTGCAACAAGAAGGATGTCATTTGGAAATTGCGAAGCAGATGCAGAACTGGTTAGAGTGTGCAGATACAAGTAAAGAGATCCAGAAATGGGAACAGCTCAGTATTAGTATCCCACAAGCAGAGCTTATATAGAAACACAGCAATTAAATTATGAAGGACAGGTTTGTGTACAAAAATTACCAAGTGCTCTGGCTTGGTTTCCAAACTGATCTTGTTATACCTGGAAATGGCATTTGAGTGAGATAACAAGCAGCTAAACATGATAATGGGGATCACAGCAGATGGAGAGATATTAATGTTGCCATAGAAACCATGCAGGAAAGGTGTGTAGGAGTAAAGCGTGGCACGGAAATGCTTCTAGGAGGAGGGGATAGTGACTGAAGAACTAAATTCACTCAGCAGCTTTCAAGGTTAGTCGAGACATTAATAAAAAAACCCATAAAAACATTAGCTTTTCAGGAAATTGAGAATCATGGAAGAAAGGAGTCCTAATGGTGGGCTGCAGAACAGTTGGAGGCAGCAATGCCATGTTGTGCCATAAGATAGGGCAGAAAAAGCCTTTAGAGAAAAGGTGGAGATGGCCATGAGATGGATGAAAAAGCTGCATAGCCCCTCAACCACAACAGCATGTGCTCCCCTCATGTCTGCTGGGCACACACCAGACCCAAGCTGGTGGCACAGACACACACTTTCCTTGACCGCCTCTTCTCTCCCTGCAGCAAGTATGTGCTCAGGAGGTGACCCAGCCCAGCTCCTTTGGCAGCTGCTCACCTTCCCCATGCAGAGAACCTGTTGAGTGGTTCAGGGCTGACTCCTCAGTGATGGACTCACATGTGGCTACATTTATTTAAGAAGTAAGGCCCTAAGCAGGCAAATGGGTGTTTTTAAATTCCCCACACAAAGGCCTTGAGTAGGGGGCTATCTGGAGGAAGCTTCTGTTTCACTCTCTGTTATGGTGAGTAATATGGTGGAAAAGATACCCTTTAACTTGGGGAGCAGAGTCACCCGCATGCTGCTGAGGCAGCTTAAGGCAGAAGGACCAGACAGGGGTGAAGGGCTCCAGCCATCGCCCTTTGCGCTAGAACAGCTCGCACCCTGCCACAGCGGGTGGTGAGGCAACACCCTGAGCTCTCTGACTGCTCATGAGATGGAGAGAAAAGGGCAGGGAGGTGTCCCTGTGTGACTTGAGCAAGCAGAGGGCTGGTGCTCAGGGAAGACCCAGGATGCACACCAGCTGTCAACAGCAGACTGCCAGATTAAAACTGTGCATGCTGGGCAGCCTGCGAAGGCAGGCAAAGGGATTGAGCCAAAGTGCTTATTGGTACTGTAGCTACAGAAAGGTCTTGAACTCTGGTCATAACATGGTTATCTCCTGCTGCTGGGAACTTGCCTCTCTAGGACAAGTTTTAGCCTATGCAGGGACTTGGAAGTCCCTGCCCAGACCAGATGTAAGTGCTTTAACTGTTCCCAGGTGGTGGGGCTGGGTGGTGGGCAGAATCGCATGCTGTTGAGGTCTAAAGGGTAAAAGGCAATTGTGAGTGTGTGATCACAATATGCGGATGTGGAGAGGGATGGGGCTTGGGCTTCACTCTCATGGGACGACTACAGAGCAGTGTCGTGGCTGCATGATGAGGATGACAGCTCTGGGCTGTGGCAATTCTTCTCTCCACATAGAAGCATCAAAGAAAAATAGCCATACACAGGCAGCAAGTCCAAAGAAGCTGCTCCGGAGGCAACACAAGGTCCTTCATTCCTGTTCTTCACTGAGCCCACAGGGCATGGTCCTTTCCTCAGAGGGTGTCTCACAGGGAGGGAAGCCACTGGGATTACACTCCTGGCTTCCAGCCAGACCAAGTGTTTGCTGCTGTTGCAATTTACATTTCCACATCTGGATCGTGTTGGGGTAATGTAATGCTGGAGCCAGAGCATGAGTCAATGTGAAGTCACGCTGAGAGATGGAACTAGAAACTCTGCCAAATGTGAGTGTGAATGACATGAATGGGTTGTGGACAGAGACGGAAACTTTGCAGGCAACGTGAGCTGCTGCCATCTGTGAGTCTGGTGCTTTCAGCTGGACATGCATTACAGCAAAATATGATGCATAGGGACTGATAGAGGAGAGCAAAGAAATTAGAAGAGGACTGACAGTCACTGAAGAGCCCAAATAAAAAAAGGTTTTGATTCATTAAAATTACAGAAGAACTGATGAATAACCACTTAAAAAGAGCACCAGAAATCCTACATGTCAAACAGACAAGTGTTTTATATGCAAGCTAAGATACAGCAAAGCCACAGACCCAGTGACCCAGTGGTAGCTGCAAAGCTTCTAAATCAAGCCATTCTCTCAGTGTAAACTACTCTGGTGGGTGAAATAATTTGTGACACATTTACCTGACCTTATTGGTCATTTTCACCTATGGCCAGGAGAACACAGCTGTGTACTCAGTATGTTGAAAGAGAAAAGCTGTTCTTTTAACCAAATTTATTTTCTTGTTCTTGTGTCATCGCATCTACAGTTCCAGTAGGCAGGTTTCTTTTATTCTTAGTAAGGATAGGAAGTTCTTTCATACTGGTTATCTAGAATAGCCCAGAAAACGTCAAATGTTTTCCAGACTTTCAGTAAACTCAATTCTCAGTTGCCTTGAGAAAGAATCTAACACTAAGAACCATTGGCCGTACAATTAACAAATGCAGATGTGAAGCGCTATTAGCAACGTTATTTTTCTGGTCACTTCCTCATTAGCCAGCAGCTCTCCCTGTTCAGCAATGATTATGAAAAATCACTCTCCTGCAATAAAGGCAGGCTGCACTTCGACTTTCCTTTCCCAGGACTGATGTCATTCCTCCGCATGCCTGTAGAGGATGTAGTTCCCTTAGCAGACAGGAGCATTAATTGTTTATCTTCCGTGGACCAGCTACCAGAAGAGAACACAGATCTAAAACTATGTCAAACTTGGTCTCATCCATAGATAATTACTAGGTCACGAAAAAAAAAAAATCCTGTCCTACCAACAAGGGAGTTGTAGAAAACTTGTATCTTCATTTCTATATACATATATATATATTTTAAAAAAGTATTTTTAAGCAAACAGGTGATGAAAAAATGTGCTCAATTTTAGAGCTTTACTCTTTGAACATGGAAAGACCTTGCTGCTCTGAAGAAAGGGTACTGATCTGAAGAGATGCTAAGCCAGACTCTAAGCTTCAGAAGAAATCAGCAAGAGTTTTGATCAGATCCTGAACAGTTTCCTCAAATTCATAAATGATGGCAAATTTGCTTTAACATGAGTTATAATGAAACATGATCCAGTTCAGCCATAATCAGGCCTGCAAAGATTTGGGTTGATGTATGTCAATAAGCGTGTGTTATCCTATCCATGCTTTCCTCCTCCAAATCTGCAGCTCCTCCGCATATCTTCCTCCGGACCTAGAAATCACAGTGAGTGGAAAGGCTCAGGCAGGCTGCAGGCAGGGCACTGCTGTGGGACCTCAGTAATCGCCTGCTGCTGTGCTTGCTAGGGCCAGGGTGGGATTTTGGTCATTTTGAGCCAATGAATTATAACAGGGGAAGGAGTCTGAGAGCAGTGAACCCGAACACAAGTTATAAATAATAGCAACCGTAAACTAAAGATAAGAGGCAGCTTGAACTGTAAATCCTTAACAAATGTGGTTAAGGCTGTTAGCCTTTCTATGCTATTAAGAATTTTGCCAATGCCATCTTACGATAGCCTCTGGTACTGCAAGTACAACACCTTTTCTAAAGAGGAAAAAGCAAACGCATGGAGGAAAGCAAATGTGAATTTACCGGCCTGTGCTCAGGGACCAGAGGCTTAGGGAGTGCAGACAGATGCACTAAGGGTCGCTGGTCTGCCTTACATGTAAGAGAAATTATAGGTGGAGGAACATCCTACCGACTGCCTGTGATGGTAACAAAAGGTCTAGCATGGATGAAGATATGTCTTTGTTGGGAGTGGTTGTCCTCATGCAGGGGGAAAACAAAACACACAATTGGAATTCTTGCATGAGCTCCTTTTGCTTAAAATTTTCCCAGGAAAATCTCAGTGGAAAATGGTGTTAGCATGCATTACAACACCATGCAATTACATTATATTTTCAATTAAAATTGAAATTGCGATCGGCACAGGAGGAAGTAACATGTCTGGATGGCAAGAGAAGTGCAGTTCTCGACAAAATTTTCTTTGAGGGACAACATGAATCTGCTGATCTGTTTGCCTGTGTTTCCACAGGAGAAAAATGCAGCTGAAAAAGCCCCTTTATTTTTTCCCCTGCAGTGACAAGCATGCTCCTAAAAAGGCAGAAGTGGGGGATTTTATGCCTATCCAGTAGTAATATATTATGTCTCTGTAAGAGAGATTGTAGATGTAAGTGCAACAGGCAGTCTTCGCCTGGGGTCCGTTAGCTGAGATTATGCCTGTGTGTGCTTGGCAAGTAGGGAATGGTGTCTGCTGATTTAGAGACAGATTAAAGTTTATAAAGACATGGTGCTCATAATGTTCTGTCCTCATTTGATAGCAAAAGGTAAAGATGTTTTGAATGTTACTGGGAAAGTGCGATTATGCTGGTAGGAGATAGGAAGGCCAGGGCAGCTTTCATTGGGTATGAAGCTGCTACCAGTAGGTAAATAAACTATTTGTCTGAAGTATGTTCTCCTTTATGTTTTTGCTTCTATCTAGAGCCTCACATCAGGAGTTTTTAGCATCTTTTGCGTAATGATTGCTTACAACATTATAGGTATATGGCAAGAGCTGGAGAGCGGAAGAGGGGGTTCAGATGAGATGTGGAGCAGAACAGCAACCTTGCTAACCATTGTCCAATTCTGCCCTCCTCTTCTTCATGTGCCGACTGATTAAAGCCCGAACAACATCCTCTGCCCCTGATTTTAAGAAATAACGCAGCCACAGTCAGTTAAGTTTTGGTTGCCCAAAAGCCTGGCCTGAAAGATTACACACAATCAAACCAATCTCTCCCTTTTAGCTCTGCTGTCATTCCGTGAAGGAGAAAAAAAACCCCGCGTAGCTGTTGTCCATATGCAGTAATGTGAAGAAAACAGGAGGAAAAATGTATTTCCTCTGAAGGCCTGGATGTGCTGTGGCTTTGCTTGGTCTCTGTCACACCAGCAAGATCCCAGCCACAGGTTCTCACGTCCTGGACCGTAACAACACAGCTTGGATCTCTCGCTCTTCTTATTTTTCACTTTTTTTGAGAGAGAGAATGCGTGTAGCCATGAGTTTAAAATTACTGCAAAGGTTTGCTATAAGCGCGGTACCAGCCCAGCGCGGCCTAGCCAACGCACTGCTGCCCGTACTAAAGATGGCGGCGGCGCTGACCCGGAAGGGGCGGCCGGGCCGGGCAGCGGGGTAAGGGAGCTAGAGGGCGGGTTTCCCCAGCTCGCTGCCGCCGGGCGGGG
>NW_009918875.1:0-2483 GCF_000696875.1 Nestor notabilis
GGCAGCAGGTGGGCAAGTCCCGGCGCCAATGAGCAGGCGCTGGACTCCCCTAGCAACAGTGCCCGCGCCAATGGGCGCCGGGAGCTGCCTGCAGCCCTGCCGGAGACGGGTTTTCCCAGGCAACCCTTCCCTGCTGCCCTGGCCCCGGTCCGGCGTGGGTTGAGGGGCAGGGAGCAGCACTCGCTGCCCTCCCTCTGCTCTGCTGGTGTGCCGAGGTGTGCCATTCCATGCCGTGCTGCACCATACCCCGCCCACACCAGCCAGCCGGCCATGTGATGCCCTGTCCTGGCCTACTGGACACAGCCAGCTGGCAGAACCCCACTTTCACACCACACCAGCATCACCCATCTCCAGGGCAGCTGGGGCTGGCGCGTCACTCTGTGGTTAAAGTCCAATCCTGCTTAGCGGCCCCCCAGGAGCTCGGGCAGGGGCCCAGAGCTCAGCTGCCTGCTCCCTGCCCACCTGCTTCCCTAGGATTAGGCACTGTGCTTCAGGAGGATTTGGCCTGGCTGGTGTGTCCTTCAACAGTCAGAGGGAGGGAGGAGGCCAGTGGTGGGAATAGAAGTGGCGGTGGAAAGAGAAGTGTCGGTGGAGCTTGGCCTGGGTGACAGTGAGGTGCTGGGCAGTAGGGAGTCATGACTGATGCCTCAGACCTCTTCCCTGATTTTGTGAGCTGTCCTGAGCCAGCTGTTTTAATGTGGCACTTGCAAGGACTGCCTCTAGCTCAAACAATGACAATAAATCCATCCTAAATCAACTGAGCCTGGAAAGGGACCAGCGGAGCAAAGGGATGCTGGAAGTGGCTCCAGGTGGGAGCAGGCAGACAGCCACTGTAATTAGGTTTAAACTGGAGCTGGATCAGTCTTTACAGGGGATTATGACCCCTCTGTCTGCGTAGGCGCCGCGGGGGGCCCAGTGACTGCCTGCTTGGTGTCCTGGCACAGCCGTGGCATTGTGGGGGAGCCCATGGGTTAGGGGCAGCACCAAGCCAGGGCTGGTACCCCTCTGGCCCTGTGGGTCGACGTGGGAGCACTGGATCCAGTGTGGGGGCCTGCTTTGTTTTTACAAGGACTCTAGGATGCTGGAGTGGGGATGAAAAATAGCCAGAAATATGATTAGAGGATTGGAGAAAATGCCTTGGAGTACAAGCTTTAAGAGCTCAATCTGTTTAGCCTATAAAAATAGAAGACTGAGGGGTGACTTAATTACCAAGCGTAATTACTTCACAGGCAGAAAATACTAGGTAGTGGAAGTCTCCCTGTAATTGAGCAGGGAAAGGGCACCAGGGAGCCAGGGGCAGGAAATTGAAGCTGCAGACAAATTATAAAGAGCCGTGTCCTGGCAGCAAAGCTCCCCGAGGGTGTGGGCTCCCTCGGATGGTGCATCCCAGCAGCCACCCATTGGGTGACATATGTATCCCCACAGAGGCTGTTCCCCCATTACTTTCCTTCCCACCCTAGTAGCGAGGGGCTGGAGCAGGTTTTCTGGTGGCTGGGTGCTGAATGGTAGGCATCGCCATCGTGCATATGTCAGCAGTGCCTCTATTCCTCTTCTCTCTCTCTCTCACCAGCTGGGGCGGGTGCCAAGGTGCAGTTTTGCTGGTGAGCCATGGGGCAGGAGTGGAGATTTTGATGCCTCTACCGGGAGTCCTCAGAGCCATGACTGCAACTGTGCAGACGCTGCGGTTCAAGCTGCTGCCGCATGAGCCAGGCCAGGAGTGGGGGCATAGCTGCCAGCAGGAAATTGAGCGTCGCTACCAGGTGGTGCCCTCCGTGGTGTGTGCCATGTGCTGCCTCTTCGGCATCATCTACTGCTTCTTCGGTGAGCTGGGCCAGCCTCGCGGCTGGTGGGGCAAGCGGGGAGCAGGGCAGGGGAAGCTGGAGAGGATGCTGGCTATCCGCCCCCTGACTGCAGTGGTCTCTCCACAGGCTACCGCTGCTTCAAGGCTGTCATGTTTCTGACGGGGCTGATGTTTGGCTCCATCATCATCTTCATGCTGTGCTACAAGGAGCGGGTGCTGGACACACAGCTGAGCGTGGAAGCCTCGGTGGGCATTGGGCTGGGCATCGGGGTCCTGTGCGGGCTGGTCACCATGCTGGTGCGCAGCGTCGGCCTCTTCATGGTGGGGCTGCTCCTGGGGCTGCTCTGGTAGTGATGGAGCAGTTCTACCACCCACCGACAGTGTGGATCCCCATCGCACTGCTCCTGGGTGTGGGGATGCTCTTTGCTGTCCTCACTCTGCAGTGGCAACGCTTCTTCACCACCCTTTCCACCGCCGTCTTCGGCAGTGCCATCATGACTGTCACTGTTGACTACTTCATCGAGCTCTTCCTCCTGGTGCAGTACATCTACGAGCGCATCAAGGTGGCCCCTGCTCGCCCCGTGTGCTGGTACAGCTGGGTCATCCTGAGTATCTGGCCGGTCCTCACCACGCTGGGCGTCCTGGTCCAGTGGAAGGTCACAGCTGAGGGCTATTCCCACAC
>NW_009918875.1:2621-3243 GCF_000696875.1 Nestor notabilis
TGGTGTGGGCATGGGGCTGTTTTGGGTGCCCTCCCCAGTGCTCACAGGTCCCTCTGCCTTGCAGTGATCATCAGCCGTCAGCAGCGACGCGTGCAGCTGATGCGCATCAAGCAACGAGAGGACCGAAAGGAGAAGAAGAAGAAGCGGAGACCTCACCACCCACCGCCCCACCAACACAAAGCACACCCGCCCGAGCCTGCCTACCGCCGCAAGCCCAACCCCGTGCGCCGCTTCGATGGGGACGTGCTCTCCCCTGTGAGTCCCGCATCCAGGGTAGAGATCTCCACTGGCCTCTGCGGCCCTTCCTTCTCCCTGTGGGTGGGCTGGGGCATGGAGAGGCGAGAGGTGTCCTGGCACCAGCTGACATCCAAGCTCATTGAGAGACATCCCAGGGACTGGGCAGCTCTGAGGGGCTGAGCTAGGACATGCCCGCTACAGAGCTCTTCACCCTTTGCAAGCAAATGTAAACTGGTGGCCAAAAGCCCTGCAGCACAGTAGAAACAGGCAGTGGATGAGGTGCAAAGCATGCACCCAGGGAAGGAATGGGTCTGCGCACCTTGCTGTGGCCAGTCCCTGGAGGGGCCTGAGTGCTGGGTGGGATCACACAGGGCTGGTTTGGGGG
>NW_009918875.1:3449-4052 GCF_000696875.1 Nestor notabilis
ACCAGCCTCATCCCCAGCTCCCATGCCGTGGTGGACCTGGACTATGACTGCAGCTCCACCATGCCACTCACCACGGGCTCTGGCCCGGCTGTGAGGGTATAAGCCAACCCAGTGACCTCGAGCGACACCAGCACCCCAGCCTGCACTGACAGACCCCTGGGACAGGCGGGGCTGTGCCCTCGGCCCCAGGCGGCCACATGCAGCTTGGGACTGCAGACGGAGACCCTTCCTGGGGACGTGTGGGACTTGGCTGGGCAAGCCCGGACTGCCTGCAGTGCCTGGCGGTGCTGGGGGATCCCTCCGGCAGGGACTCAGCCCAAGGACCGGGGCACTAGCAGCTATGGTTGAGCGGTGTGAGTGGCTCTACTGGGGCAGGGAGTCCCTGAGCCCCCACTGCTGTGTGTTTCCTCACAGCCTGGGCCCGCTCATCCTGCATCCCAACATTGTCCTCCCCATATTTGAGCCCCCCTCCTCCTAGAGCAGCTCCCCATGCCTGCCCTCACCCCATTACACCCCCTAGCAACTCCCCAAGTGCCTGTGCCCCATGTCCCTTCCTCAAAGAGCAGGTCCCTCAGCCCTTGTCCCCAGAGACTCCCCTGAGCA
>NW_009918875.1:4183-8019 GCF_000696875.1 Nestor notabilis
GTCCCTGAGAGCAGCTCCCAGGCAGTGCGTCCCAAAACCTGCCTCTCAGAAAGTCCCCCTCCGCTAGCCATGCTCCCTGCCAGCCAGAGCAGCTTGCCTACCCCCCTTTTCCCAAGCTGGACAGGGTGGTCCTGGGGCAGGGGCTGCATCCCAGGGTGATGCTGGGAAGTGATGCCTGACCAGCAGGAGCTGTACTGGTGGGGTGCACTGCATGTATCCACCCCTGGAAATGTTTTGATGGGAGACAGGATGCTGGATCCAGCCTTTGGCCAGAGGCAGGGCTGCCTCAGGGATGTGGGGACCCCTGCAGCATCAGAGGCCATCGCTGTTTTGCTGGCGACTGGATTTTATAGTGGTTGGGGGGGCCCTGGGATTGGGCTGAGCCTCTGGCCAGGGCAGGGCAGGGTAGGAGCCCCTGCCCAGAACATCACTGCAGGCAGAGGCTCCCGCCTTGTATATATTTCTCTTGCTGTGATTTGTATTAACTTATTATGGAGTGAGCCAGGACTTCCACATGGCCAGGCAGGCAGAATGGGGGTGAGACTGGACTGGGGTGTCCCTCTGCTTTGGGAGCCCCCCCAGCCCAGCCCAGCCAGCCCTGCTGCCCCAGGAACTGCATGTTTCTGCCAGGCACCCCCATCCCTGCAGCACTGTGCTGCCGTCCCTCTTTTCAGTCATTTTTGTAAATGTGCCAAACGCTGCTGAGGCCATGGCCACACAGTAAAGAGCCTTTCGGAGCCCGGTGTGCTGGGCTGAGGGCATGGGCAAGGGGGCCCCAAGGGCCAGGCTACCCAGGGATGCTGGGTGGGATGCGGAGCAGTGCCATGACCCCTTCTCCTAACAGGACCCCAGCTTGCTGGGGTGGAAGAAGCCATGTCAGAAAAAAAATGCTCTTTAATGCAGAGCCCTGATGCCAGAGTGGGCTGGGGACAGTGTCCATGTGTCCATACATCCTGGGGGAAGCACGACCCCATCTCCCAGCAGCGGCGTCCATCTGTCTGTGTGCAGCATCCTGGCTTCTAGCTCCCTGTGGGGACAATGGGAGTCAGGGAGAGCTGCAGCATCCCCAGAGCTAGCAGGGCATTCAAAAGGGGTGTCCCAGACAAGGGGAGCACAGACTCTAGGTCCCATATCCAGCTTGCTCCCTCCACCCCAGCACTCAGACCCTTGCAAGCAGTGGGCTGTGGAGACAGGGCCCTCACTGCCCCCTCACCCTCCACGAGGAGCCAGGCGGTGGAGCGGTCATCAAACGCGTCACAGGTATAGGAGTCCTCATCCTCGGGGCCCACGTGGTGGATGATGAGTGTGCGGTAGCAGTCCAGATTGCAGATCTCGTACTTGTCACCAGCAAAGATCTCGGTCTCCCCGCGGAGCCAGCGCACGCGGCCTCGGGCGTGGGACACGGTGCACTCCAGTGTTGCCTTGTGCCGCGCCAGCACTGTCTTGTCCCGCAGTGGCTTCACGATCCGGATGGGCAGTGCTGGCAGGTGGGGGGAAGCTGACCCTTGTGCACCTCAGCCTTGGTGCTGGAGCCCAGCAAGCCCTCTCATCGCACTCCAATACCTTGCACCTGCAGGCTGGCCTCCGAGACAGCTGTCCCAGCCACAAAGCGGATGAGTCCCTTGTCCTCGGGGCGTACACTGCAGAACAATAGGAAATGACGGGCCCCTGGGGAGGAAGAGGCAGGCTCAAGGTGATGAAGATGGGTGTACATGGCAGGCAGGGGACAGAGACCCCCTCTCTGTACACACAAACTCTCCCTGCTTGAATTTGCCCCCTCGCAGCCCCAAACCAGGTGTGGAGCCACCTGCACCCCCACCTTCTTGCCGTATCTTCACCGTGCTTGAGACCTTGATTTTCTCTCCATCCCGGAACCACTCGCCCTTAACATCCCTGTGCGATGCCTCGCAGCTGAAGACAGCGTTGTCACCCTCCTGCGCCTGGACGTCCTGCAGGTCCTGCACAATGCAGATCTGGCGCTCTGCAGGCAAGGAGCAGGGTGCCAGGGCAGACAAGGGCAAGGGGAAGTGGGTGGCTCAGGGTTGGGGGTGTGCACGCCCCTAGTAGCTGGGTGGCTGTACCCTGGACGTGCAGTGTGGCAGAAGCCCGGCAGTCACCCACGTCGCAGGTGTAAGTGCCGGCGTCGGACAGCTCACAGTGGCTCAGCTGCAGGATGCGGCGCCGACCCGCAGAGTAGATACGACAGGTGGGCCCCGGCCGCAGCTCCTGTCCGTCCTGCTCAGGGAGAGCATGTTCAGACATGCAGGCAGGGAGCATCCTGCTGCTCTGCCCTCTCCCCACCTGCCCACAGCCCCTGCAGGGAGGGGGGCAAACAGGGAGGACACAGACAGGTGCTGTAGAGGTCATCGGAGTGAACCCTCACCTTGAACCACTTCACTGCTGCGCTGGGGCGAGACAGCTCACACTCAAAGCTGGCAACCCCTGTCTCTGGGACTCCCAGATCCCGCGGGACCCTCACCATAGTGACTGGAGGCTCTGAGAGAGGAGAACACAGGACAGAAAAGTTTGGTAGGGCAAAGACATGGGCAAGGATGGGGAGATGTGCCTATGGCATCTCAGCATAGGGCAAGGGTGGCACTTCTGTGGCACCACCATAAGCAAGCACTCATCATTGGTGTCCCAGTTGGCTCTGGACCCATACCCTGCTCAGCTCACATCTCCTCCCTGGGGACAGGGGCTCACCTGCCAGCATGTGCCTGAAGTGGCCCAGCTCAGCACTGGCATCTCTCCCAGGACTGAACAGCTGCAGGACAGGCAGTGTTTGTGCCACATACCCCACCCAAGCCTGCCCCGGTGCCATACCCCGCACAAGCAGGCGGGCGCTGCAGCGCAGGGTATCAGTGGTGAAGGTGATGGTGCCTGAGTCCTCCAGCGACAGCCTCTCCAGTGTCAAGCTGTGCCTGCAGCCTCTGGTGCTGATCCGGCATGTGCTGCTGGGCTTCACACGGATGCCATCCCGTGTCCAGACCCCGGGCACACTGGGATGGGACAGCTTCAGGTGGAAGGTGGCTGTCTCCTTCTCGAAGGTCTCCACATCTGCCAGTGGCATCTGGATCAACACCTTCCGAGCTGCAAGGGACCCGTGTCTGCAAGCTGGGGGTGCCTGCTCCACCTCAGATCCCCCAGCTCCCCAGTCTGTGCTTGCTGGAGTGATCCTCTAAATCCAGTCCTTTTTAACAGGCTCCCATCCATACCCATCCCTAATCCCCACACTCACCTCTCTGTTCAACCAAAATATTGTCTGATACTTACTTCCAGCTAAGTACCAGATCTGACCTACAGACTGCAGCATAGTTGCAGCAGGTGGGTGCACTCCCCATCACCATCCCAATCCCCATCCCTATCCCTGTCGCCACCCCCAGCATGGTACTCACGTTCCACGCAGACCTTGGCCTGCGTGCGGTCATGCAGGGTCTCGCAGCGGTAGGTGCCACAGTCGGCAGGGCCAAGACAGCGGATGGTGAGGGTGCGCTGGCACCCCAACTCCTGCAGCTGGTACTTGCTGCCCGGCTGGAGGAGGACGCCATGCTTCAGCCACTGCACTTCAGCAGCCTCATGGCTCACTTCCACCTCCAGGCACGCACCCCCCTGCTCCTCTGCCACCACGTCCTGCAGCTTCCGCACGAACAGCACCTGCGCCTCTGCACAGCCCATGCGCTGAGTCAGCAGCTGGCCCTGAGGCTGTGCCCTGGGCTGTGCTGCAGCCGGCTCCTTCCTTCTCACCTTGCACGCTCAGCCGGGCCGTGCTCACCAGCCCCTCGGCGTTGGCGGTCACGGTGCCTGCGTCACCCAGCTGGCACTGCCGGAGGGTGAGG
>NW_009918875.1:8072-8328 GCF_000696875.1 Nestor notabilis
CCGCTCCAAGGCCCCAGCCACATCCTCGGGGGACACCAGGCACTTGAAGGTGGCGTCCTCTCCTTCCAGCACCATCAGGCTCTGCAGCTCTGTGATTATCTCCACCACCCTGGGGACTACAGCCGGGGCACTGGGGCACAGCAACAGGGACCCCCCATCCTGCAGAACTGCTGAGCATCCCCACACCACCGTGCTTCCCCATCACCCCCATGGCACAGGGGTCCCCGGAGTAGTGGCCAGGCCTCATGCACAGCTC
>NW_009918875.1:8525-8732 GCF_000696875.1 Nestor notabilis
ACCGCGCGCTCACCCTGCCGCACCCACACGTCTGACAGCCCACGCAGGAACTTCACCAGCAGCTCTGCACAGCCAAACCCCCTGCATCAGTTCCTGTTGCTGCTGTGGGGGGGTCCTGGGGTACCCCCACTGCCCCCACTGCCACTCACCTCGGACGCTCACATCAAACTGCATCTGGTCATGAGAGGAGAGGCAGGGGTAGACACC
>NW_009918875.1:8815-10310 GCF_000696875.1 Nestor notabilis
CACTGCTGCCTGCTGTGGGCCCAGCCAGGTGACATCAGCTCGCTCCGTGGAGGTAACAGCAGAGAGCACGGCGCTGCCACCCTCTAGCACAAGTAGCTTCTCCCGCTCCTCCCGTTTGTTCACAAACAGCACGGGTGCCTCTGTGCCAGGGGAGCACCGGGCTCAGCTGTGACCCCACTGGAAGCACCGGTTTGGGATGGCTGCACAAAACATCCCAGTGTGGGGCAGGGACTGCTCCTGCCCCCCGGCATGCGTGAGGGACACCTCCAGCCTCACCTTTCACATGCAGCATGAAATGCACTTCGTCGTCACCAGCATCGCAGAGGAAGATGCCGTCATCACCCAGCTCTGCTTGCTTGATGGTGAGGCTGCGTGCAGGGCCCTCACTACACACCAGCAGCCGCCCGCCCGAGACCAGTGTCTGTCCATCCTTCTGCCACCGTACTGCTGCCGTCTCCAGGGACAGCCGGGCCACCCCTCCAGCACCTCCAGTGGACTCTGTGCCTCCTCCTTGTTGACAATATGCACGGGCCGGGCTGGGGGGCACAGGGGACAAGGCAGGGCTCAGGGGTGTCCCTGTGGTGTGGGGCAGTGCAGGAATGAGACTGCTGCAAGCAGACAGGTGGCAATGCCCACAGTGAGTCACCGTGGGGCAGGAGGGCTGTGGGGTGATGGGCATCGTGGTGGCACCAGCTGGGGCTCCTGGTGGGGCAGGTGTGCAGGCTGTTAGGGGCTGTCAATTCAGGATCCCTTCAGGGAAGTGGCCCCAGGAAGGGATGCAGCACAGCCCATCATTCCTACATCCCTCCCTGCAGAGGCAGCTCAGCTGCCAAGTTGGGTCCATTAATTTTGGTGTGTTCCCCATCCTGAACGCCTTGCTGGGGAGCTGTGACACCCACCTGCACCAGGCCCTCTCCCACTCTGCCCAGCCCTCCATCTCCAGATGATAAGGGTCCGGGCTGAGCTCTGCTGTTGGCAGCTGAAGCAGGAGAAGCGGCGCCTGGGAGCTGGCCAAGGCTAAATTTAACCAGTCCCTGGCTGGAGGAGGTGGGAGAGACATGTCTCACCACGACCCTGACATGTCCCTTCCTGACCAACAGCTCCTGCAGGGTTGGAGACACAGCTCCTGCCACGCTGCTGCCCTGGCCTCTGCCATCAGTGGGGTCCCGGAAGTGTCCTTTCCCCATGCTGTGGCACAATCCCACCGTGCTGGGGGTCCCCAAGGCACTGAGCTCCCACTGGCTCACCTGACACCTCCACGTTCATCACCATACGGTCGCTGGCAGCATCGCAGACGTAGCACCCCGAGTCACTGGGCTGTGCCCCACAGATGGTGAGCTGCCGCAGCACCCCACGGGCAGTGATCTGCACTCGCTCACCTGGCTGCACCTGCTGGCCATCCCGGAGCCAGCACACAGGGGCGTCAGGCTGGGAGAGCCCCCAACCCAGCACCAGGTCCTACCCGGCCACCCCGCACTAATGCTCCCTTGCACCT
>NW_009918875.1:10327-12783 GCF_000696875.1 Nestor notabilis
GGGAAAGACGTGCGGTCCCCACAGGAGCACCAGCCTGTGCTGGCTGCTGCAATGTCTGGATCCTGTCCGGATGTCCTCTGGCTGCAGCTGGGCAGCGCAGGGTTTCTAGAGCCCCCCCTCCCTGTATTACCCCAGCAGCCTCCCCGTGCTCACTACCACCAGCCCAGCCCCGCACCAGCCTGGTAGCAGCCAGGGACCCACCTCAGTCCCTGCCACACCGACCACCCCCATGGGACCTCCTGATCACCTTCCACATTGACAGTGAAGACGATGCTGTCATCACCGGTGTCGCAGAGATACTCCCCTGCATCCCTGCCCGTGGTACCCAGGACAATGAGAAAGCGTCGTGCCCCATCCTCCTCCAACCGCACACGTCCTGTGTCCTGCAGCTTCTCCCCATCCTTGTACCATTTCACCTCCCCATGGGCATGTGAGAGGTGCACCTCCAGCACCAGGTCCTCCATGGCTCGGCAATGCCGTTGCGTTGGAAGGGCATCCCTCTCCAGGATTCTGACTAGTGGGTCTGCAGTGCCCAACACCAACAAAGCAGGGGGCTCCAGAGTCTATTCACCCAGCACCATCCACCAGGCTCCCCCCCAGCCTCTTACTCACCTAACACTTGGACAGTGAAGGTCACTGTGTCGTCAGTGGCATTGCAGATGTATTTTCCAGAGTGCTCAGCCTGGGCCATGGGAATTAGCAGGCGGCGACGAGCACCGTCCTCCTCCAGGACCAGGCTGCCTCCAGCCTCCAGCCTGATGCCCTCCTTGGCCCAGTACACGTGTGCATCCGCACGGGACAGCTCACAGCGCAGTGCCACCGTCTCTCCCTGGGACACCATCACGACAGGGACAGGTCTGTGGGGCTGCAGGATCCTCACTGGTGGCTCTGCAAGGATGGTGATGTGATGCAAAGTGTGATGTGTGTGCTGTGATGCAAAGCAGTGCGGGGACAAAGTGACCCCAGGGACACCTCTGCTGCCACCCCCAGGCAAGCATCCATGCTGGGTGGCCTAGGGTGTGGGCACCCACCAGCTTCATCACCATAGAGGAGCCAGTCCCCCTTGGCCAGGCTGGGAAAGACCCTGTGGCCAGAGCCCTATCAGTGCCTCCCTGCTCCCAGGTCCCCACTGACCTGACACTTTGACATCGAAGGAGACGGCCTCATCCTTGCTCTCACAGATGTACTCGCCCGTGTCCTCCACACTGCTCCTGGGGATGAGGAGGCAGCGCCAGGCTCCCTCCACCACCAGTAGCAGGTTATCAGTCTCGTCCACCTCCAGCCCATCCTTGAACCATCGCACAGGAGCATGTGGCACAGAGAGCTCACATCGCAGCTCCACACGCTCCAGTGCCTGCACCAGCAGCTCCAGCGAGCGCTGCAGAGGGTGCAGGATCCTCACTGGTGGCTCTGCCAGGGATGCGGAAGAAGGGTGTGAGACCTTCTCACTGGCTCTGTTGTCCCTACTTAATGTCACTTGTGTCCCTGTAGGGCTGAGTGGGTGCTACAGCCTCCTGCCCCGGTGCAAAGGGACAGGAGCTGTTCAAGGACACAGGCAGTGGGCCCATGGTGCCAACCCATCATAGCTGAAGGGGGACACCCACCAGTCCCTGGGTAAGGCAGCTGCAGCCCCTCCTCTGCAATGCTGAGGGCAGGAATCAGGGCTGGGACCCCACGGCACAGAGCCAGGGCAGTGCTGCCCTTCCCAGGACACCCCTGCTGTGCCACCAACCTGCCACGGAGACGTGGTAGGAGACAGACACATCCCCAGCATCGCAGACAAACTCCCCTGTGTCCTGTGGCCGGGCACAGGGCAGCACCAGCTGCCACCGCAGTCCCTCCTGCTCCAACCCCTGGCTCGCGCCTGCCTCCACCTCCTCCCCACCCTTGTACCAGCGCACTGGGGCCACCGGGCGGGACAGCTGGCACCACAGCTCCACACGCTGCCCAGTCATGTAGGCATGGGGGGCCTCCTTGTTGGAGCTGATAATCTTCACTGGTGCTTCTGCTGGGAGACACATAGAGGGGCTCAGCCACGGTACTGGGTGAGCCGCACATGAGGACAGGCACCCCCCAGGCAGCTTACCTCTCACAGTCACCCTGAAGCTGGCGGCACCATCCCCAGCATTGCAGGTGTATATCCCTGAGTCAGACAGTGTGGCTGTCGAGATGTGCAGCCTCTGCAAGCACCCCTCTGAATGGGTGGCCAGGACTTCGGTCAGGACCACAGCCTTGCCATCCTTCAGCCAGTGGACAGGGGCATCTGGGGGGGAAACCTGGCATTCCAGCAGCACAGGCAACCCTGCCAGCACCTCCTGGAGCTGCTGTGCCTTGGGCACCGGGGCGATGCAAACCTGTGGGGCTGAGAGGACCAAGATCCTGTGCCACATGGCCTCCATCCTACCTGCCTGGGGGCTAGCAGCCAGCATGATCCCAGCCCTGCAGCACTGGCAGGC
>NW_009918875.1:12814-13173 GCF_000696875.1 Nestor notabilis
ACCCATGGGCAGGCAGCATGGCTGTGCCCAGGCGTGGGGATAGGCAGGGTTCTAGGAGACAGAGCAGTTGACCAGCTCCTACTCGCATCCCCCTCCAGCCTGGGCCACCAGCAAAGAGCTGCTCGCAAGGAGGTTGGGGCAGACAAGATGCTGCAGCCACTGGAGGGACAGTAGTGTGAACAGAGGGAGCTGGGGCAGAAGGAGAAGGGGAAGAGGGCCATAGCTGTGCATCACATCCACCTGCCACAGTGACGGTGTAGAAGACAGAGTCCCCACCAGCATCACAGACGAACTCCCCCGTGTCCTGTGGCCGGGCACACGGCAGCACCAGCCGGCACCGCCGCCCCTCCTCCTCCCCA
>NW_009918875.1:13263-13866 GCF_000696875.1 Nestor notabilis
TGTCATGTAGGCATGGGGGGCCTCCTCGTTGGAGCTGATGATCTTCACTGGTGCTTCTGTCGGGGAGAGGCATGGGGCTCAGCCAGGATGTAAAGGCCAGAGCCAGTGGTGGTGGCAGTCCCAGCCCTGCATGGAGTGATGCCTTCATCAGCTCCTTGCCTTTAAATCCAGAAGGCACCACCTCATTCACATCCTGCACAGCACAGGCAGCTGGACTGCCCTGACTGGGGCTCCCTCTTCACCCATCATGCCCAGGAGGAGCACACAGCTTCCAGCTAGCTGTAAATCGTTGCCAATCCCTCGCTCCCACAATACCTGTCCTGCTCTGCCCTGGGACAGAGCTGAGGGATGTGGAAAGAGGATGCAGGTAGGCAAACACCTTGTTAGCAAGCTGCAACACTGCTACTTGCCATCTGTGGTGCCAGCACCACCCCCTGTGGTGCCATACCAGGGATACCCACCCCTCTGCCTGTCTCCCTGTTTTGGAGGCCAGCAGGTTCTGGCTGGCACTTCTATCTCATCTCAGCCTTGGCATTTATTGACACTGCAGCACAGGTGTGTGGCTTGCTTGCAGCCAGCAGCCCCATCCCTCCACCTTGCCAG
>NW_009918875.1:13878-14111 GCF_000696875.1 Nestor notabilis
AGCAGTGAAAGTCTTACTTGTTGCTTAAATACTATGCTAAAAGAGGAAAATTACACTGAATCACAGTGCTCACTAAATGCCACCATTATTGGCTTACACACAAAATGTGTGCCACTGCTCACATCTCCAAGCTGATTTGATTTGGATCTCTAAAGACAGAGGAGCTCCCAGCACAAGTTTCAGGTGACCAGCCCTCCTCTCTCCTGGGAGACGGTCAGGATATGTCCCCTGCC
>NW_009918875.1:14318-15910 GCF_000696875.1 Nestor notabilis
TCCAGCCACATTGCCCAGGCTCAGCAGAGCACTGCAGCCCTGCAGCGCACAAATGGCGCAGCACCAGTGTGCAGCATTCAGCCTGCACCACGCTGAGCCTGTATCCATCCGGCTCCCTGATCAAATGCTTGGCTGCTTGTCCCCCTGGGCCTGCTAAAAGCAATCACATCACTGAAGTGCTGCTGGAGATGTTGGACGGCACCAAAGCAAGGCGTTGGCAGTGTGCCAGCCCTCAGTGGGCAGCGCCGCTCCAGCCCCACCACTGTCTCCAAGGCAGCCCCACTGCTTTGGCAGCTGTTGGAAGACCAAGAGGTGCACAAGGGTAGCCAGGCTGGAGACAGCAGCCGGTGGGGGATAGCTGGAATGCCTCGGGGAAACCCAAGCGTGCCACAGCACCGCTGACTGCAGCAGACAGCCCCAGTGCATGTGCCAGAGACGTGCCAGCCTGAGCCTCCTGGCACTCACCCCCAACCCTGCCAGTGACACTGATGGCCAAATCCTGATCGAACCAAGCCAGCCTCTCTAAGACCCTTCTGCCAGTGTAATGCAAAGCTGCTCAGCCAAAAGGCTGAGCTTCAGCAGATGGTGCTCCCCCTCCCACCCGAGGGAAGCTGAGCTCTCCATAACATGCACCACTGCAGGGCAGACAATGCCTCCTGCCCCTGACCAAAGCCCATACTGCCTCTCTGGTAGTGGCAATTTTGCCTTTATCACAGTAAATAACGTCCCTTCTTCACCCTCTCACCAGTCACCACCTCACTGACTCTTCCAGAATCTCTTATCGGTCATCCCATCTTCATGCCATCCTCTGCCATCAACTTTGGCCCTTTGCCACATATTAGCACCGTGGAGAGGCTTTACCACCATGGTCACAGAAGCTTTTAACTGGGCTTTAAGTCTGCCCTGGCTGCCTTCCTGTGGTTTTGGGACTGTGGGTTTTGGGGCCAGCAAGGGGAAGTCTTTCACTCACTTTCAGCCTTCATTATCCTCTGCCTCCCTGCTGCTCTGTGGCCGGGACAGCCACTGCGGGAGCCATCCCCTGCTCGTACCCAGCAACCAACACCCGATGATCGGTATCCAGGCAACTGCTAATTTTCAGGTCAGCAATTAACACTGTCCATCAGAGTAATGTCAGACTGCAAGTCACCCCACACCAGGTGCCAAGCCCATGATTTTTAGGACCTCAGAGAAGGACTTGGTTACTGGCTGTGGCAGAAGTCCAGCAAACACACTGGCATGGAGGTGCTGGGTGCCCTTGGGTGCTTGACAACTTCTGGCTGTCAGAGTGAGCTGCCCCCTTCGACAGTCAGCCTGTGTGGCTTTATGCATCAGAGCTGCTGCAAAGATCCTGACTGACCTGGAGCTGAGGACCTGGCAAGAGCATCTCTGATGAGAATCCCCAGAGCAGCAAATAACAGCAACACTGAGGAACACATGCTGTGGCACCCTGCACCTCCAAAGAAAGCCTCCCAGGATGTAACCTTGCCAGCCCTCCTGCATCACACCCACCTGCCACGGTGACAATGTAGAAGACAGAGTCCCCACCGGCATCACAGACGAACTCCCCCGTGTCCTGTGGCCGGGCACCCGGC
>NW_009918875.1:16037-17204 GCF_000696875.1 Nestor notabilis
CCACAGCTCCACACGCGGCCCGGTCATGTAGGCATGGGGGGCCTCCTCATTGGAGCTGACTATCCTCACTGGTGCTTCTGCCAGGGATAACACAGGGCTCAGATTGGGAACCTGACAGCAGCTTTCAGCCCCATCATGGGGGCAAAACGAAGGGCAGGAGCACTGTCAGGAGGTAGTGTCCAGGCTCCCGCACGCAGTCTCCAGCTCACCGGTCACTGTCACCACAAAGCTCACAGCATCATCCCCAGCATCACAGGTGTATATGCCGGTGTCCGAGGGACCCGCCGAGCGGAGCAGCAGCCTCCGCACACAGCCCTCTGCCTGAAAAAGCATGGCCTCACCATCCTGCAGCCAGTGGACAGGAGCATCACAGGGGGACACCTGGCACTCCAGCAGAACCGGCATCCCCATAGGCACCTCCCGGAGCCGCTCAGCCTCAGGCACCGGGGCGATGCAGACCTGTGGGGCTGAGAGATATAGTAAAGGGCTGAGAAGCATTCTCCATCATGAGATTTGCTGGGGCTCTTCTCCAGTGTGAAATTTGCTGGGGCTCTTCTTCCAGCAGGGCCCTGGGGCACGCGGCCTGCTCACCTTGCACATGCAATGTGGCCGAGTCCTGCACACTGCTAGACACAAAGGTGACCTGGGCCCCGCTGTCAGCTAGCTGTACTCCCTGGATCAGCAGTGAGTGCTCCATCCCGCGGCACCGCACACTGTACCGGCCGTTTGCCTCCTCCTCCTCACCCAGCCTGGCACCATTGAGGAACCAGGTGCCATAGACTGCAGCTGACAGCTCCAGGGAGAACCACGCGTCCTCACCGTCCCGCACCTGTACATCCTGCAGACCTCTCTCCAGGCAAGCTGCTGGGGCTGAGCACAGCCAGACTCAGCACTGGCCAACAGCATGCCATGGCACAACATCCTGGCTGGCCTCTGGGGAGAGCCAGCTCCCAGGTGGGAGTCCCTGGCTTGGCAGCCTCACCTAGATGCACGGAGCCAGGGAACTCCACGGGGCTGCTCCTGCCGTGCTCGTTGGCAGCGCAGATGCGGAAGCAGTAGTCAGCCTCACGAGGTACACTGTTGCCCAGCACCCGCATGCAGCCGGGCATGTCGGTGGTGAGGCACTGCACCCACTCGCTTCCTGACGCCTCCCGACGCTCCAGCAGG
>NW_009918875.1:17234-18457 GCF_000696875.1 Nestor notabilis
CCAGCGGGGATCGGCTGGGGGCACGGAGGTGGGCATCAGGCGCAGGGCACCAGGTCAGCAGGGCCACATTGCTCTCCACCACACTCATCTCAGCTGCCACTGGCGCACTCGGGGGCTCACGTTTCACACCTGAAAGTCACAGCCTGTGTTGCCTGCCTGGGGACAGCAGCAAGGCTCCGGGTGGGGTGTCAGAAGGGCTGAGTGGGGCTACACAGCCTGTTTCTCTGGGGATCTCTCTCTGATGGAGGGGATGGAGAGGATGGTCTTGCTCCCATGTGGCATGGTGCTTGTTATAGGAGTTTGTGAGTGCCCTGGAGGGTTTGGGGCTTAGACCCCTGCTAAAAGACCATTTCCCCAAAAAGCCATCACAGCATCATGTCCCCAGCATAGTGGGTGCCCATACCCGCCTCTCCTCCATGTCAACCCCTTTCATGAATGGGCAGGATGGAGGACGTGAGATGAGATGTTATGAAATGTAATGCGTTGAGATGACATGAGCTGAGATGACGGCTGTGACTCCCCGGCAGTGAAGGAGATGATGCCCGCATCCTGGCGGGTGACGTGCACCAGCACCAGGAGGTGTGTCCTGCCAAAGCTCTTCAGCACGGTGCGGGGGGACTCCCGTAGCTGCAGCCCATCCTGGCTCCAGCAGGTCCCCTCCACCGCCTCCCGTGTCTCCACACAGAAAACCGCATTCTCCCCCTCCATCACGTCCAACTTCCGTGGCAGCCTCTTCAGGATCACCCCTATGGGAAGAGATGCATGGGGGCTTGGGGAGGGATTCCAGGGGGCGTGATGGGCTCCCCAGAGTGGGACAGAGGTGGAGGTTGAGGAGCAGCAGCAGCAGGCACCATGGCTAAATGGTGGAAGGCAGATGCAGGGGACAGTGGGGATCCTGCCAAGGAAGACAAAGTCATGCCACCAGCAAGCTGACCCCCACCTCGGACAGAGACCTCAGCAATGCTGCGCCCCTTGTCCTTCATCTGGCAGAGGTAGATGCCATCGTCATCAGTGCAGGCATCACGGATGGTCAGGCGCCGCACCACGCCTCGCTCCTCCATCACATACTTGTGGCTGGGCTGCAGCTCCCTGTCCTCCAGGTACCAGGCAGTGGGGGTGGTCTCCAGTGGCACCTGGCACTCCAGCACAGCGTCCTCCCGCTCCGCCACCTCCACATCCGCCAGCTGTACTTGGAACCGCAGCCTGTGCTCTGCCACCAGGAG
>NW_009918875.1:18488-20543 GCF_000696875.1 Nestor notabilis
CGGCCTACAGCCCCCACCAGCAGCCCTGCTCTCAGCATGTTCCAGCTCACACAGAGCACCAAGCCCTTGGCCCTTCTCTGCTCTCCTCCTCTTTGGCCTGTGTGGGACGGACACTGCCCCAGGAAGCACATCCCCCAGAGCGGGGGGAATGAGGGCATGGGCTGGGGATACTCAGTGATGCCACCAGCATCTCAGCAGGGACTTTTTGGGGACGCGGGAGCATGCATGCCAGCATACTGTGGCAGGCATCTCAGTGGATGGTAGCAGTGGGGTGCAGGCAGGGGGTGTACTGGGAGCCCATTCACCCCAGCCACGGGCTGTCCCCAGCTGCCAGGGCAGCTCTGGGGGCTGGGACTGCCACCAGCTCAGACATTTGGAGCTATGCTATGCAGGGCTGCCCGCCAAAACCACTCAGCACTTCCAGGGGAATTTGTCACCAAGGCACTGTGCCCCCTGCTCGTGGCTGGACACCCACAGCCCTCCAGAGACACCACCTCTCTGTTTGCAAGGAGAGAGACACAAGGAGAACACTCCCCATGGGAACCCAGCATCAGCTGCTTCCAGCCCACAGCTTTCTCTGGAGAAGCCTGAGTGATCCCAGCTGCATGGGGCAGGAGGGAGCCCAGGGATGCTGGTCTTACACTCAGATGCATCCCTGACAGAGGAAAAGCCCTGGACGTCCCCAGTGCCCAGCTGGCCCCAGCAGTGCTTGGGCATGCTCCTACCTTTCACCTGGAGCTGCACCGCGCTTAGGGTCTGGCCAGCAGTGTTGGATGCGGTACAGACATACAGCCCCTGGTCCTGGGGTTTGCAGTACAGGACCTTGAGGATGAAGTAGCCCTCTCGGTCCTCATAGACGAGGTGCCTGCGGCCAGGGGTGACGGGCTCACCATCCCTCTGCCAGATGATCTCCGGCTTGGGCTTGCCAGTAACATAGCAGCGAAACTTGGCGTGCTTCCCGGCACTCACGGTGAATGCCTTAGCTCCTGGCACCCTGGCCGGCATCGTGCCGTTGGGCGTCCATGTCTCTGGTCTCATGCATTGTCCTGCAATCTTCCGCCGCTCTGACAGTGGCTTGGGTCCAGCAGCAGGAGAGCCACTGGGGATCCTGTCTGGCAGTGCCTGGGCTTCCACCAGGAGCACAGCAGCAGCCAGGGCCTCCCGGGAGCCACTGCGTGCCCGGCACACATACACCCCCTCGTCTGGGGGCCGTGCACCAAACAGCTTCAAGAAGTGCCAGCCCTCCAGCTCCTGCCCCACTGTGAAGTGGCTGCTCTCAAAGAGGTCAGATAGCTTGTGACCATCCTTTTCCCACTGCACCACTGGGCATGGCTGCCCAGACACCCTGCAGGTAAACATCACATCCTCCCCCCGGCACACACGTGTGGATGATGGGGCAACAAGGAAGGCAGGTGCTTCACTGTCCAAGCATCCCTCCTCGTCTTGGGGCTCTCCCGCCTCCACCCTGAGTGTGGCAGCAGCATAGGTCTCGCCAAGACTGTTCTTGGCCTTGCAGACGTAAAGCCCACTGTCCCGGGGGGTGGCACAGGACACCAACAGACTGTACAGGTCCCCCTTGGCCTCCACATGGAAGCGGCCCGAGGGCTTAATTGGGATCTTGTCCTTCTCCCAGAGGATGCTTGGCCGGGGGTCGCCCGTGATCTGGCAGCTCAGGACTGCATCAGTGCCGCTTTGCACCCTGAAGGCACGTGGGTAGGCCAGGAACCTGGGGGCTCCTTCGAACCCCTCCATCACCACCTCTCCAGTGTCACAGTAGGCAGCTGGCTGGAGCAGCAGTGTGGATCATTAGCCTGAAGGGATGCACAGATCAACCAGGGTGAGGGGTTCAGGCTTCAGCAAAGGAACCACTGTAGAGCACCAGCAGGAGGAACATGTGCCTGGAGTAAACCCCCAGCACAGATCCCATGCTGCAGAAGCATCAACCTTGCTCTGAGCACCCCAGCCCCACTGGATATCCTCCTGTCTCAGCCCAAATCTCCCATCTCCCAGCCCAGTCCAATGGAAATGGTGCCAAAAGTCACATCCTAGCACCCT
>NW_009918875.1:20737-22117 GCF_000696875.1 Nestor notabilis
GGCGCGAGTCCGGGGCTCCCGCGAGCGAGCGGCACCCGGCCGGACCCGGGATCGGAGGGGTCACCCCATAGGGTCCTGCCCGGGGGCAAAGTGGGGCTCCTCCGAGAGCAGATCCCCCTCCAGAGGGTCCCACAGGCAGGATCCTGCCCTTGGGTATTGGAAGGCAAGGCTGGAAATCATCAGCCCCAGAGGCAGAGGGAAGGCTGGGCAGATGGGTCCCGCGCTGGATGGGCACTGCCACCACCCCAGCTCTGTGGGTAACGGTGCCCGGCGTAACAGATAGGAGCAGGCAGGGTGTTTCATGCCTCCCCTGGGCGTCTCTGCCTCCCTCAGGAAGGGGAAAGAGAAACGAAAATACTCCCTGAATGAGCCAGAGGGGACGGTGGGACAGGGCTAGTTTCCCAGGATTGGCAGGGACCAGGGCCACCTCCTGGCACACGGTCCCTGACCCCATGGCAGCTCATGCAGACACACAGAGCCCTGATGGCTCGACTTCTCTTAGTCCCTTCCCTGATCACCCTGCCCCATGCACCCCCACAGCCCAGTCCACTGCCCCACACACACACCTCACTTTGCTGCCTCTCCCAGCGTCTCCCAGTGTCAGCGCCAAGCTCCTGCTACTTCCCCCTGCTCTGCTCCGTGGTGTCAGCACTCAGGGACCAAATGTTACAAATGCCTGCAGCTGCTGTCCCCCAAAATACCCGCTGATGACATGCTGGGCTGATAAGACTGAGCCTGCTCCATTCAGCGCCTCGCAGGGGCAGGGCTGACCTACCTATGTATAGCAGCCCAGTGGGAGCACGCAGCCTCCAGAGATCAGAGGTGCCACAGACACGGCTGTGCCTCAGTGCTGGGTCAGGCTGCCGTGCGGGTGCGCAGCAATGGAGTGCACAGTTTGGTAGGCATGGTGTGGGGTGCATGGCATGGGACACTAGTCTGCAGTGGGATGGGAGATGTCATGCAGGACATGCTGCATGGGGTGCCAGGCTGCAGGGGAGGAATGTGCCTTACAGGCCATGCTATGTGGGAAGCGGGTCTGCAGGAGGAGTGGAGGGGGTGCAGAGGCTGCCCACCACCCTGCAGGGCAGGCAGGGCTCTTGGATGGGGGGTGTCCCACAGGCAGTAGTGGGAAGAAGGGCAGGACATGCTGGGTCCCCTTGCAGCCTGTGCTCCGCTCCTCCTGTGGCTCCCACCCCGGAAGCCAGCCCGTGGCCATCCAGCCCAAACAGCACCCCAGGGTCCTTCTCCTGGCACTGCTGCAGGGTCTCCAGCAGGCCTGGCTCTGCCTCACCTCCTCCTCTCCCCCATGAAATGGTGCAGCCTTCCCCAGGCAGTGTGGGGACCTCTTGCCATCCCTCCTGCTTCATGTCCCCAGGACTC
>NW_009918876.1:0-3097 GCF_000696875.1 Nestor notabilis
GGTCTGCAGTGGCAGCCTTTTGGCACCAGGTGACTTCCTCATGCTCCTGCCCTTTGAGGTCCTGTTAATTTAGAGTTAACACCCTTTGAGGTCATTTAGAATTAACAGTGTTTGATTAGTCATGGCAATGCTGGTGGTTCGGAGCTGCATTTCTGTGCCCCACACACTCAGTGTGGTTAAGTGGCTTCGAGAGGGGAAAACAAGGTGTGAAAGTAGGCTTGAGTGTCGTAGAAAGTGCAAAACCTCCCAGCACTAGAGTGGAAGCTGGATATTTCTTGTGGTACTGGCTTTGGAGTGTTAGTAGTGATGTGAAACTGCACCCTCATGTCTAATGAGAGTCTTTCTTCTTATAGCTGAAAGAAGAGAATGCCACTTTGAGGAGCAAGATCAATAAGCTTCAGATTTTCTCTGAAACTCAAGCAGACAAGTGCGTAAGCCACAGTGTGGGGGAAAGTAATCACATAGACAAGGAGTTGTCTTAGAAGAGGTGCTCAGTGGAGACAGTCACCGTGGTTAGAGAAGAAAAATGTAGTTGAAATCTATGCTATTTATTTAAAAAGCTTTAACAAACCTGGGTTTGTTGTTGACAAGGCTTGGAAAGGAAGTAGCAAACTGACTGCTGAGAGGGGTGTGTGTGTGGCTTAAGCTTCATGCAGTTTAGGTGCATGGTGACAATGAGGGTAGAGCTTGAAAAGAGGCATTTCAGAAACCTTCAGATTAACAAAATGATCCTAATCTCTCCCATTTGAAGCAAGAAAAGTGTGTTTATTTTTGCTGGTGACCAATTTGATACTGGGAGACTTGATTTTCCTGAGATTAACCAGGGTTTCCTGAGGTTAAACAACCTGGTGACCAGTGTAGGGTGGTCTTTAAGTGTTCCTGAAGTTCCTGGCTGAATCCTCTGCTGCTCCTTGCAGTGAGGCAGCTGGTGCTTCCCTGGTATGGGGTAACTGTTTCCGAATTACCCTTATTTAGGCTGATTATTTTCTATAAAGCCTTTCCTTTGTGTGGGTCCCACTAATGCTAATGGCTGTGGAACAGAGAAATCCCCATAGCCACCATCAAGAAGTGTAGTTCTGTGGGAAGTCTTCATTGCTTCTTACAACAGGAAAGAATGAGTTTCTTGTTCCTTCCCTAGATTTTTCTTCTGAAAGGATTTAATGCTCCAGGTGCTCACTGAACGTTGTCTCTTGTCTTTTAAGGGTGAGGAAGCTTGAAAAAAAGCTTGAGGAAAACAAGATCAAAGAGGAGAAAGAAGCGCAGGATCTGGAAGCGATGGTGCAGCACGTGGAGCAGAACCTCCAGCTGATGACGGTGAGTGGTGCTGTTTGCAGTGAGAACGGTGCAGTTCTGTCCCTCTGCCTTCCCTGCGAGTGCCCCATGTGGGCACTGAACAGCTCTGACATGGGCTCAGGCTTCTCCCCCATAACAACACCGTGTCCCAGTCAAGAACTTTTGTTACCTAAAATAAGGGAGGTTTTTGCATTAGTCTCATTTCTGGATTCATCAACAACTTCAGTAGCTCTTTTGCAGCCTTCTGAAAGCACCTCCCGTGTAACCTAAGAGCTGCTTCTCCTGCTGCTTATTTATACCAAGTGCTGTTTCCCTAAAAATAGTAGTAATTTCACATCCAGAAGCGATGGGTGTCACTGGAAGAGATCAGAAAGGAAAAACTGGGAGGGAGGAGAGGAGGCAGCTGCTCAAGACGTGGTTGGGGCGCTTCCCCTTCTAATGCATTTGGAACACAGGGTGGTACATCCCAAACAGAGTTCCATGCTGGAGTATGGCATTCATGTGTAGCTCAAACCGCCCTGGGTAGCTCCAACCGCCTGTTGCACCCTAAACACATTGCTATGGGATAAATGATCTCTCTTCTGTTTCAGAAACGGGCTGTTAAAGCAGAGAACTGCGCCACAAAACTGAAGCAGGAGAACGCGTTACTGCAGGTGGGAAGCAGCGCTCTCGGGCTGCAGGGAGCTCCGCAAAGCCTCTGTAGTGTTAGACGAGGTGTGGACACCGGGATGGCAGCTTCCATCCCCGCTTCCACAGTGGCTCCGGGTTGGGTCTGTGAGGGAAGCAGGCTGCCATGGGTGTGCTGTGTGGGATTTCAGCTCAGTTTCCTGTCGGAGGCTGCCCTCCAGAGTTGGGAGGAGACTCTCCAGGCGGTCTGGGGTCCGTTCAGTGTCGGTTGTACCTGATAAACTGTGAACGTGTTCTTTAGCTGCTTTAGTGGGGGATCGTTGCCTGTGGGAGCTCTGCGGCTGTTTTGAGGTGAAGTCTCTCTGCTCCCTCCCCAGGTTCAGCTGAAGAATTACAAGTCGGAGAACGAAGCGCTGCGGTCGGGGCAGGCAGCGAGTCTGGCCACGGTGAGGCAGAACGCGGATGCTGCCCTGCAGAACCTTCTCACTGTCATAACCAACTCCCGGGCTTCCATCAGGTGAGTCGTGTTATGATGACTTCTAACACCATCCGGTGCTCCCTAAATCCAGAGGTCACAGCTAAATGTCCCCAGGGGCTTTCTCTTTTAGAATTGAAACTTGGGTTCTTAGTTTTTGTGTGTTATCAGCTGCTCTTTGTTCTTACTCATGTGTTTTCCTCCAAGTTTAGGTAATAAAAATGACTGGAACATGCAAGTCTTACTTTTTACTTAACGTAAACCCGCTAGAGGCTCTCTCTCCCCCAGACTCCTGTAGTCAAGAACTCTTCAGTCAAACTGCTGCTAGAGAAATCACACTGCCTGAGTAAACACAGCTGAGCCGGTGCCTGCTTCACCCTCTCCCTCCTAACGCTGTGTCCCCCCCCTTGCAGGCAGCTGGTGTCTGGAGCGGAGTCGCTGCAGCTCGTCGCTGATCTCCTCACTTCCATAGACAGGATTTCAGAGGTGTCCCAAGATGGGCAGTGACTGGAACAGAACAGAGACCATTCCCAAAAACTCTGGTTTTGATACTCGGCCTCGTTGTGATACACAAAGCTCTTGGTGCTGCCACCACCGGACTCCTAAAGCCCGAATGGACAAAAGTATGTGCCTCTGGGCTGGGGCCACGGGTCCTGCTTCCCCTGCACCCCGGCTTCCTGCTGGGACCCCGCAGAACACCCT
>NW_009918877.1:0-510 GCF_000696875.1 Nestor notabilis
TGACATGGGGTGCTGGTGGCAGGGGGGAAGCTCTACATTGACCCACTGACGTACGAGGACCCGGGGCTGGCGCTGAGGGACTTCGCGCAGGAGATCGATGTCACCTGCGTCAAGATTGAGGAGGTCATCGGGGCAGGTGACTCCCCCATGTCCCTATGGGGTCCCTATGGGGTCCCTATGGGTGTCCCCAGTGGTATCCCATGGAGTGACCCCATCCCTGTCCCCATCCATCCAAGTCCCAATGATTTCACCCCCATGGATGTCCCCATCCCTCCCTGTCCCCACTGATGTCCCCGTCCCCCACCACACTGACATCTTCATTGAGGTCCCGATTGATATCCCCACGTCTGTCCCCATTGATGCTTTCCCCATGGTGCCACTGTCCCCATGTGTCCCCACAGAGGGGACATCGGGGAGGTGTCCCCCTGCAGTCCCCATGGTGGCCACAGGGCGTCGCTGTTCCCAGAGAGGGGAGAATCGGGAGGTGTCCCCCTGCAGTCCCCATGGTGG
>NW_009918878.1:0-23827 GCF_000696875.1 Nestor notabilis
TGTCAAGGTCCCTCTGGATGACATCCCTTCTAGCATATGCAAATTAAGAGAAATTGTAAATAGTTCCTTTATATTCTCATCAATCCACATTAATGAACTGTATTAATCATACAGCAAACTGGATTTGCATATTAACCTTTCTCAAAACGTTTAACATTAACTAAAAGGCTCAGTGCAGTGTAGATCAACATTATTATACTACATAAATCAGAGTATTTAGAAGGTAAAAAAGAGTTTAAATCTCTAGTTATTCCAAACTTGGCTAAAATTTCCCAAGGTTGTTACCTCTGAAAGGCTCCAATACAAGAAGTAACAAATACCCCAAGTATTTAGTACTGTTCTAGAGCAATGATGCATAGTATAGCTACAGCCCAAGAAACAGATTCTTCACCCACCTTGAAAGTAGATCTGAGCAGTTCTAGAGATTTACTTTGAGTCTTTGAACAAAAAATGAAAGTAGAAGCATTTTAAGCATTCGTCTCTACAGTTGCTGAATATAAAAGCAGTTTAAGAGACTTGACCTGTACTATGCAAGAGTTGTTTCCACGGTCACTGTTTAGAACTTCCAACACCATGTTGAAATTTAGGACAAGCAAGTACAATAAACTCTTCCTACAGAAGAGAAAACACTGCTCATTTTGGTTTTGCTTGTCAGTAAATATTTTTGGGCTCTTGCTTAATTCAAAATAAACCTCCAGTACGCTATGCAATGGAAACATTAACTTCTGCTCTCCAAACAGAAAATTGTGAGATTCTCTAGGCAATTTGCAGTACCAAGTTGAAAAGATCCAGTTAAAGTTCTTCCAGCATCACCTTGTGAAGTTACAACATCTACACAAAGAAATGATTATTCCAGATACTTGTGCAGAGTCAGAGCTCAGTGCAACACAGTATTACATTTATGACCTTGGCACGAGAGTGGCAAAAGAACAAAGTTTATGCTTCTGATTCATTTACTGCTGACCTCCATGTCTCCATTCCTGTTTGATATCACCATCTACCTACTAGAAAATTAAACTAACCTAACAGATATAGAAAGGTTTGTCTAGTAGTAGCAAGATGTCATCATAGCTAAGGATTATACTCTTAACATCTTTCAAGTCAGAGTTTTACTATTTCTTTCAAAAACAATCAACAGGAAGAGTCAATATTATACTTGAAGCAAGGTGTGAGGTTGGTCAGTTACAGTCTAACAGCAATTCTGTCTGCTTTTTGAGGCAATGTGTTACTGCAATTAGGTTTAGAATTTTTTGTTCTGTCTCCTACGGCACAGAGAATCCATGATCTTTCTGTAATTTTGGGAAGATGCATTACACATGCAGGTTAATTAATTTGCTTCCATGATGAGACAGGGAAGAAGAGTATTACGATCTCTCTTCGATATGAGTCATTCTGCAGAAACTCCCAACTTCCTCACTTACTCATAAACCAAGGACTAAGAGTACTGAGTAAGTAGATAGCTCAAAATTGCAGGGACAGGTAATCTGCCATTACAAATACTTATTTTTGTAAGTTTGAGTCCTCTTCCAAAGCCCTTTTTCAGATATGAAACAAAATCATTAAACTTAATTTTAAACTTAATTTCCAAGGGGCATCTCAAGCTGTTTGTACTGTCTCCTCAGCTTTGAGATACGCATTTATAAAATTATAATAAAAAAATAATATATTTTTTCAAATGTATTTTTACAAAAGCTGTTCTTTTCATGGGTCCTGCAACAGATCTGTTCTAAATGATCTGAAAACAAAAAGTGATTTTATGATTATAGCAAAAGTAAAAAAAATAAATCTTTCTACCAAGTCAAGAGCTGTATGTTCTGCTTCAATTTTTCTGTTAGATTTTAAATGCAAGCCCATGAAAAGCACTTCATAATAATACTGTTGGGAACTAACGTGGCTCCAAATGTTTCCTGAGAAAGATATGAACAATGTCCTGTGAAGCCTAGAGTCATGGTAAGGAGCTGTACGTGTGCTTGGTGAGCGGCTGGATATTGGAACCAGCTAAAAGGACAATCTGTTGAAGAGCTGAAGGGCACATGAACACAACCGCACGTCAGGTTTGAACACGAAGACTTTAGGCTAGGCTTGATGTAGTTATGAATATCACCTTAATTGGCAAGTTCTTACACAGTGTTAAGTAAACCCTTTTTGTCCTACAAAACTGCTACCCTGCAAAACCCCAAGTTTCCCCTACCAGTACCATCACCACAAATAATAGCAAATAAACCCAGCTAAACAGTATGGGAATACACAGAGAAGTAGAAAAAGAGAACTTACAATATAAAGATAAATCTATTTTATGAATATAAAGATAAATCTATTTTATGATATTCCTTTCCCTGTACATTAACCAGCATGAGCAAACCACATTTTAGCAAGAGTCTCTTATGTTATCTACTCAACTACCTGGCTAGAAGCTGTACTAAGACAGTCGTAATTCAGAATGGAAAAAAGATAAGACTAGACTTAAAACATGCTCATTCTTTTATCCATTTAATTACACACAAGAGAGGAATTATTTTGATAGAAGTTTCACAACACCTTATCTAAACCTTTTTCCTTGAGGAACACCACAGCTAAGGTTCTTGTGTTACATCCTGGTACAAATGCTTGGCTCGCCTTGGTTTCAGCAGACACCTCTCAAACAGCAAATAAGAGTAGCATTTTTTCAGTTTTCAACATTCATTGGACTCACTACAAACAACTGAAACCTCATTTTCATGTCCAAAAATAAACAGGAATGGAGATTAGATTACATAGCAACAGTGACTTCTGCTACTACAGGAGGGGCTTAATACCCATAAAAGTAGAAAAGATCCCAAGTTGCATTGTACTGTTTTCTTTTTTGTCCTTGTACGCATCATGACCTTGAGAAACCCTTTAACTTCTCTGTTCTTTAGTTTGCTCTAATAAAACAAGATATATATACTTGCTAAAGTGCATTAATTATGCAGACTGGTGACACAAAGTGTCACAAAGTAGAATTTAACACCAACTCTCAGCTTAATTTGGAACTAAGAGCTGAATTTATGGCTTCCATTTAGAGATGAAAGCAAAGTTACTTGGGCTGAACCAATCCCACAGACAACAGTTACATGGAAGAGCCTGTATTTTAAAATCCAGATTGTCAATCAGACCCATGTCTCCAGAACAACCATCACATGTCATCTAACTGGTGCAGCAATCGCAGTGAGAGAGCAGTCAGCACTAGAGGCTTTGTGGCATTAACCAGCTGTCAAAATATAGCTCAGCTCTATGGGAACACATCAAACATTCCCAGACACTCTGCCTCTAAGTTTACAAACACTCCATAAATAATGTTTAAACATCCAACAGGAGAGAGATGCTCAAATGTTACACTGAAGGCCAATGATACATGCAATACAAAATATGGCTTAAGATCATCAAATAGAGATAAACAGAGCTCCTTAACAAATCAAGATTGCTTCCTCATTGATACGTAGTACATGAAATAAATGTTTTAGACCACACAGTGTGCAGGAAGAAGCCAACCCACAGAGCAAAGAGGAGAGATGTAGATGCATAATAAATGACTCAAATATGTTTGAAAGCCAAAAGCTTTAAGAGAGTTTAGAAAACTGCATGACAACTGTATCTAGCAGGGGTGGAAAACAAAAAAGGCAGCAGGTAGGAGAGAAACATGGAGAGGAACTTTAAAATTACTACTTCTGTTGCTGGCTTTCACCTCTGTCTTAATCATCCAGGGGGCAGACTTTGATGGCCTGGATTTTGGGATACAGACAGCACATGTAAGATTTTTCCATCTCCAGCAAACTAGCAAATACAGAGTTCTGGATTATCAGAGATAATATATCAGAGATTTTAGTTTGCTTATCTTTTTCACGTGACAAGCCCTAATTACAAATATATTTCGAAGAATTATTTTCCCTCATCATACCTCAGCTCCTGGAGTGGTTTAACCACTGCTTTTGGCACAGCTTAGAGACATAAATATTCCTGCTCCAGCAAGCTATGGGAGTACATGGGAACACGCAGTTCATTAAAAAAAAACCCCACATATTAAAGAACAAGGAGCAACAACACCATGAGTCGACTGATATGATACTGAAAACTTTTACCTGATAATTCCTAGTTTCAAGATCTAGGAATTAAGTAGTCTGGGGGAAAAAAATTAATAGTTTTACTGGGGGAACAAGCACTCTACAATTTAAGGGAATAAATAGCTTGTGTGTTTGGAGTATAAGCTATCACCAACTTAGTTTCCTCCTTTGAGGTGGCAGAATCCCTGTCAGGATGCATTCCAGGGACCACAACTAGCTGCTTCAGCTGAGCTCCTAAATAAGTTTGTCTTCTTAGGAGAAGACATATGCCAAAACACACACCAGGAAGAGGTATGATGGATACAACAGCCCTGACTAGAATTCCAGCTCCTCAGCAGGTTCAGCAAAACCAAATTGTATCACCTGTAAGCTTAGGGACTGGAGCGGTGGCCCTTTTCTGCCGCACTAAGGGAGATGAAGGAAAGCATTGGTCCCAGTCCAAAGAGACAGGGAGAGCTCCTGAGAATTGGGCTATTATGCCACCAGTAAGACCTTCCTAGTACCAGTCAGGCTACCTTTATGTGCAGAGTAGGCACCAAACTGTGTCTGTATTAATACCCCAGCAGTCTGCTGCTCCAGGCAGCTACCAGCTTCACCAAGGACAATGCCTTGCAGCCTTCCAGCCCTACATCAATCCTAATCCCAGCAGCTGCAGAAATAGAGGAGGTGCTTTGTTTTTGTTTTCTTTTTCATCTTTGTTCACAGAAATTAGTGGAGCAGTTTATCTTTCACCTTTCATCACTCATATTCATGAGACTCTTCTCTGCCCAGCCTTGCTGTCTAAGTTCTTTCCCAAACTCCAAAACCCAAACCTATGGCATCTAGAAGCATTTCTAAGTAAGGAAAAATAAACTAAGATTTAAAAAGATAAATGATCATAATAATAATAATAATAATAATAATAATAACAACAACAACTTTGCTGTGGCCCAAAGACTTCTATAAAGACTTAACATTTCTGGAGCTTGAAGCTCATTTAAGTAACTAAGTTGATTCTGTCTTTATTCTGAAAACATTTTACATGCAACCCACAGGACCACACTTGTAAAAGAAAAGCTTAAATTCAAAGTTTCCCAGTGGAGGAGTGTGCCATTTGCTGAGGCAAGGGCAAGTTTAGATTTTTTTTAATGCCAATTAATGGCTAAAATGGTTTAAATGGTTAGAGTAAAACTCAGTAACACTGAGGCTTTTGTGGAGGATGTCAGCAATATCATGCACACAGCTACAGTCTTTCTCACTACATCTGTAGTCTGTTGCTAATGCAAGAATTCTGCATGGGAAAGATAACTTCAGCACAGCGTGTCTTTCAGCTGATCTCTTCCTCCCATAAATGCTCCATTTCAAGACATTAGTCAAGGTCTTTTTTTTTTTTTATTTTCTTCCTTTTCTCCTTCTTCATCTTTTTGTGAGGGCAGCTGGGTTGTTGGTTTGTTGTTTTTTTTTTTTTTCCAGAAGGAACAAAAACTAAAAGCAGCAAACCAGATATTTGCAGTATTTTTTAAGCTCGCACTGGGTGCTGATCATTGTTAGAGCCACACAATTTCATTAGATGGATTGGTGGCTCATTTCCAGACAGCAGTTCCTCTTTTGCCAGGAAGCTGGAGGATGATGCCTTCTGAGAAAACACTAAGCAACTTTTCTGGAAGCTTACAGACACTTGATTGTGTCTATTCCACATGCATTATTTGAATATTATATAAATATTTCAGAGTGGCATTAAAAAAGATGAAGATCCATCTGAATACATGCATTTTAACCTATATGAGCACACACGTGTTTCAAATTGCTCCTCTTCCTTTGAAAAAACATTTTTGAATTAACAGTAAAGATACTACAATGCAGAAGTAGTTAATAGGTGGTTCCTGTGTTCTGTGTACTTACGTATACAATTACAAATTAAGTTATGACCTCTGTTACCCAAATGATTCATTCAAAACAGCAATAATAGTCTCTGACATGCACTGCAGGCATGACTGCTAGCAAACACCATTGAAGTTGCTTAACATCTCCGATTAGAAGACATGTTTTCAGTTACTTACAACTATGTCTAATTTTAATCACTGCACTGAAGTTCCACAGACTTTGCAGGTTTTCTGTCTCAAATGGATAAAGGAGTTTTTAAGTTTCATCATAAAAAAAAAATAAATAAAAAATCAGATTTTTTTATTAGGACATGGCTAGAAATCCCCATGAATGTACTTTAGAGACACAGGCATAGTTAAAAAGCAAAATATGAGATTAGCATCTTAAAGAGATGTGGAACTTTTCCTTTAACAGTTTCTCTCCTTTAAAATTAGGGTAACTCCATCTCAGTGACACTGTGAAAATTCTCTGAAAAAACTTGAGCAACTCTAATCACAAACACAATAAAAAGAACAAGAAAATTACCAAAACTATTTTTGGAGCAGTTTAAGCAAACAAACAACAACAAAACCAAGATATGATTCCCAGAGAATTAAAGGACAACAACAACAAACCCCCCCCCACCTTCCTCTAACCTTTACAGATTTGAGGAAGCTCCCATTTAACTACAGACTGGCCTAGTTGTACTTTGTATATTAATCTTCACATTTTCCAATATTTCATAAACTCATTTTTGTGGCAGGCAACTGGAGACATGATATACACACAGTGTCTGGAACTGGCATGATTTCAGCCCAGTGGGTTCTTCCATGAAACAAAAGGACCTGTTCTACCAAAGGACAGAAGGACTTATTTCTATCCCACTGCATTCTTTGTTCCCAGTGACCTTGTTAGGCAGTCATCTTTCCTTACAATTGGAAAACTGGAAGCTTGTCACTTCAAGTAACTGCATAATAAATGAAATTGACTGCCAAAAGTACTCACCTGACTGTCTTTTATACTTGGCAAGAATTTCATTGTGTCTTCTAAAATTCTTGGATGTGGGCCACATCCAACTATACTTAGGCCAGACAGAAACAGTCACATCATCAGAAGAGCATCTGGTATTCTTCCTTGAATACACAAGGTAGTAGATGAGTAATATGCTAACCCATCAAGTCACCAGGTTTGTCTTTCTCAGGAAGCCCAGTGCAACAGTCTATGCTTCCTACCTCTTCCTTGGACAGCCTAACAATGAAAGTTCAATTCTATTGAGTTAAATTCTATTAACTCCATTTAACTCAAATAACAAAAGAAATATTTTGCAGACTCACTGTTTATCTCCTTTTCTGATTTTTTTATCAGTAGTATCCAGCCAGACGTACAAATTTTCCTTTAGATAGCTCACAACTTTTAAGATCCAGGGTATGGCAAATTAAAGTCACAGTGATGGAGTCCTTCAGGGAATAGATGCAGCTCTTGTACTTGCCAGGAAATAAAAGCTGACAACCAAGCAAAACTGAGAAGAATCCATCTAAATGATCCTCATAGCTTGAAAACTTCTCCTGCTTTTCCAGACAAACTGGGCAGAGGTGCAGGAGACAAGCTTTCCATGTTGTAAATGGAGCAGAAACCAAACTGAACTGCATGATCCTCATTCTCTTGAGCACTCACACTGAAGTCAAGAACAATTATTTGAAATAGTACATGTGGCTCTTGACAAGGAGGCACAAGCCTGCAACTGTTCTAACTTTCTTACACCTAAATATTCTGAACTTGGATAATAACTAGAATATGATCAACAGAAAATAAGTCAGAGGGCAGACAAGAAAAGAGCACTTATGTTTCATACAAAGCATCATGAGAAACCTTCTTCTTGTTCACAAAGAGCCAGCTCGGAGGCAGAAAACAAAATTATTAAAGCTGTACCTTCACAGAGAAGGGTTAGGATTTAGCAATAAGTACAACTTTGCAAAATGAAGCACGTGTATGTTTAGACTAACATAACAGAGAACTTTTTCAATTTCATCCCACAAAAAGTTATATTAGCCCCTGAAAATAAACAGGACTTTGAATGTTTCAACAGGCACTGTGGAAAAAAACCTTAAAACAAAACAACAGAAATGTAGATCAAAGCATATAGTAAAACACCAGCCATCAAACTCTGGAGCCATAACAAAGGCTTTATAATCTAAAAAAGATTAAATGGTTGCCATTTTAGAGTGTTTCTGTAGGAGATAAATGAGAACATGGTAAAGGTCCAAAATATACCAGCTGAATAAAACCCAATCTGTTACATTTTCCAAGACAACACTCTGCTCTATGAGCTTTATCAGAAAAAGCATAGTGAGTCGAGCCAATTTTGCTCTGACCAGGAAAACCTCAGCCCTGTATATCAATGGCAAGAAGAGCCAAAGACTGTAACAAAGACCCTTTCAAACATGGGAAAATCTAACTAAGAAAGGACAAACCAGCTACTGTGAAAGACTCAAAACTTCTGTACCTGAATACATTTCAAGATGTAGGCTTTTATAGCAAAACATGACTTTATTTGTATACCCTTACACTTCACAGTAATGTCTTTTAAAGTATTTTCTAAACAAAACAAGTGCAACCTGTGTCAGACTCAAAGCACTGTACACACTTGTAGAATTGTTTGATCACAGTACAGTTGTTCTGAATTTTACTCCGAGTATTCACAGTTCTATTGACTTTACAAAGCATTTTGAAAAGGAAAAGCCTCCAGCTATAAGCAACTTCTGAATGTCAGCTCATTGTACTACCTCCTGTACTGCAGCTATAAACATCCTCAGGGAAGGTTAATATCAAACTACAGTAATTAAAAGGAAAATCTTTTAAGCTGTTCCTTTGAAGAGATTCAGACAAGCAAACTAATTATTGTGGCAGATCCTGGAAACATTTGATTGCAAACTGCAGAGGACTTGACAATAGCACAATGGATTTTGTTCAGAAGAAAAAAAATGGGGGAAAATACCAAACACTTCCATTCCTTTAGGGTGACTGAGAGACTTCATTTTGGTCAAAATATATTTTATTATATCACTTTTTTTTTGTCTGGAGTTTTACCACCCACTTCTAAATAAACACTAATGTTGTACACATTTTCAAAGATCACACTTGGTTTTGTTCTCCAAAGCTGGGACACCTGTAAAGCCAGGAAGGTTGTAAAAACAACAAATTAAGGATACAGAAAAATGACTGATCTCAGAAATTCATTATACTGCAGTATACTGCTTCCTGCTAATATTACCATTGGTTACTTGTTTTACAATGAAATCCCTGTGGAAATGTTACGTTTCCTAGGAGCTAGAGCAAATTACCATCAGTCTCTGGAAGGAACAAAGTAAGAGAGAGAATCAAAGTAACCCAGCAAAGTTTCTTAAAAATCAGTTTCTGACTGTTACTTATGCAGCCCATGTATCACAGAAACCAAAGGCCAACGAAGTGAGCTAGCTGAGCTACAGGAAAACAAAGCTTTTGCTATTTTGTGATTTAAAAGGTTTCACTGCAGACCTTCTTTGTATAAAATGTCTATCAAAGATGAAAGTATTGAACTGCAGCTGGCTTTTCAGCAGAACACTGAAACAAAAAGGCAGAGAATAAGAAAGCAAAGCACAGGAATACAAAATGAAAAAGTGAGTTTTGAAACAGTTCTGACAAACATGCTCTATCAAGACTGATGTCACCAGAGAATGTCATGTGAAAATGTGCTTTAAAGCGCAGAATTCGAGGTCTTGAATTAATTTCTCTCTTGGTTAAAGCAATGTCAAAATTAGGCCTTGCTGTTTTCAGACTTTAACGACAAAGGGGTCAAAGGGTTTTTTGTTTTGTGGGGTTTTTTTTTTTTGAGGTGTTTCTTTTTTTGGGGGGGTGGGAGGGGCAAGGGGACACAGCCCTTAACAGCTACAATGGTTAAAACAATTGTAGCAGAAGGGAAAAAATATTGCCTTCATTAATATTTAAATCTAACAGGCTGTCTGGGTAAAGTCAGGGAAATTTTCTTATTGAAACACAAGTTTGTAGCATGAACGTGAGAGTTTGCTTATGTCTATGTTGATGATGTTGCTCCTGTGCCAGATAAATTATGACCATATTGAGATCTTCGTGAGCAACAGAAAAACTGGTTTAATTGCTTTCAATCTGTTTCAGTCTAATATTGTTCGAAGTCTGGAGAGCCCAAGTAACTCAAGTCACTATCTAATTCCTTCCCGATATGATGGGCTGTACAGTATTTGAATATGTGTAGGCAAAGCAAAGTCTAACAGCAACGGATAAACTCGGTTGTCTTTGCAATAGGAAAAGACTGTAGGCAAAGTGAAGTACAGATTTTTCTGCCTTTTGGTTGGCCTGTGAAGTACACTTTCCCCGCTGGGTTATTTCTAGCACTGTTAGCACTGGATGTAACCAAAAGGATAAAGTTCATCTGTGATCCTTTCTTGGGCCCCTTGACATCTCTCATCAGTGCAACTACAAGCACCTTATGCTGCTGTGAGATCCCTGGTCACATCACTGCTACCAATTCAACACTTTCTACTGACCTATAAAGAAAGCAATGTTTTCATCTGCACAGTTGGAACACACAACCAAACATCTTTAAAGCTGTTTCAAAGTCAAAGCTTACATTATTTTATTTTTTTAGTATTTGGCAATACCTGAAAACTCAGAGCCTGCCCAGAGTGCCAGTGTTGCGCTCCAAGAGGCAAATTTAGAACTTCAACACATATTTCATGTGGGAACTAGCTTAGAAATACGTTTATCAAATCCATAGTCAGAGACAACCAGCCTCTGGATTCCAGGATCCACATTAAAAGAACAGAAGCAACCAGCCTACTCCCTCTTAATATGTTTCTTGCTGGGGATGTTATCACTGACTTGTAGCTGTTATTATCACTCAGCTGTAAGAACAAACTTTTTCACAGCAGGTTATTTATGAATCTCATAGGCATCTGATGTCACATGGCACTACACATTTGCAAAGAAAAAAGCAATTGTACTGTTTGACTTTGCAGGGAGATACAACTAACACAAAGTGCAAAGGTTCTTTAGCCAACCCCTCCAGCTATCCAACTCAAGCTGAACACAAATTACAAGTGTACTAATTCTATATAACATGGGAACGTTGAGAAAAGTTTAAGAAAAACTTCAGCTGTGACAGCTGAAGTCATTGCATTGCATATAAAGACTCAGAGGCTGAGAGGACAGGCTTACATCTCCCATTCTTTGATCTACAACTTGTGACTTCAAATGGTGGCTGCACCAAACACACAACAGGGGCTCTCCTTAGCTTCCCTCCTTCCATGTTCCTTCTCCAACAGGAAAGGGATCTGCTCACCGATAACCAGAATATGCCTTTGTTGCCGTTTATCAGATCAGCATTCAGTAGATTCAAAAAAAGAAATCTGGTTAAGTGTGAAGATTTGCTACCTCAGTCAATCTTAACCTCAGGTAAACAAGAGAATGATATGATGCTGCTATTCTGGTTTTCCACAATTGCTTCCAGAGAGAAGTAGAACATGGCTCCAAGACATGCCCTGCGGAGAAGGACTTGGGGATCTTGGTTGATGAGAAGCTTGACATGAGCTGGCAGTGTGTGCTCGCAGCCCAGAAACCCAACCAGATCCTGGGCTGCATCAAAAGAAATGTGACCAGCAGGTCAAAGGAGGTGATCCTGCCCCTCTACTCTGCTCTTGTGAGACCTCACTTGGAGTATTGTGTCCAGTTCCGGTGTCTGCAACATAAGAAGGACATGGAGCTGTTGGAGCAAGTCCAGAGGATGCCACGAGGATGATAAGGGGGCTGGAGCACCTCCCGTATGAAGACAGGCTGAGAAAGTTGGGGCTGTTCAGCCTGGAAAAGAGAAGGCTGCGTGGAGACCTCATAGCAGCCTTCCAATATCTGAAGGGGGGCCTACAAGGATGCTGGGGAGGGACTCTTCATTAGGGACTCTAGTGGTAGGACAAGGGGTAATGGCTTTAAACTTAAACAGGGGAAGTTTAGATTAGATATAAGGAAGAAGTTCTTCACAGTGAGAGTGGTGAGGCACTGGAATAGGTTGCCCAAGGAAGTTGTGAATGCTCCAACCCTGGAGGTGTTCAAGGCCAGGCTGGACAGAGCCTTGGGCGACATAGTTTAGTGTGTGGTGTCCCTGCTCATGGCAGGGGGGTTGGAACTAGATGATCTTAATGTCCTTTCCAATCCTAACTATTCTATGATTCTATATTGAGAGTCTAAATGGAATCTATGGAAAGACGAAATGAACCAAAAAAGCTTTTACAGCTTCTTTTCTGAGATGACAAACCCCTCTCCGTTAGTCTATCTTATTAACACACCTGCATGGCCAAAAAAGATATGAATTCTTCACATAAAACCTAACTTTAAGAAAAAGAAATTTCTCAGAAATTTTACAATAGATCATAAAGTCCAAAAGAACGCACAAGAAAACTCATATAGAGTCAAGGCTATTTGCTTTCCCCTGAGATGCTGGCAGAGACATTTACCTCAGCTTTGTTCCAGCCTTGATGCAATATTGTACACTGTCACTTACATGGAATTTTCTCCAGTTTCCAACCAAGAATTGCTCAGGCTGTGCAGCACACACGGCTGAGCTCAGCATGGTCAGTCTTATGATGCTGGATGAGATCTAAGGCAAGTAGCCCAGCCGGACAGCTCAGCACTTGCCCTGTGTGTGATGGGGCTGGCAGCAGACCATGCAAGATGACAACCCACAGTAGGATCCTCCAACCAGACACTGCACTCAGGCTATTGCAATAGGAAAAACAAGCAAACAACTGAAGAAAACACGATGCATTACCCACATTCTCATAAGCAATTTACCCAAACTATACACTGCATTAGGGGTTAAGCAGAACAATTCTGCTGTCCAGTACAAAGAACTCTTGCTGTCGTATCTCTTCAGAGTCCTACATCCAGCTCCAGGCATTCCCCCTTCCCTACTTCCCTCCATTGCTTCATGCATTGAGCACAGATGATAGAAAGCAATGCTATGGTATTTATACACAGACTTTAAAAGACTTCCAAAGCATAGAAAGTGATGTATTGCAACTTCTTTGCAGCTTTGCAAATTGCCTAATATTACTTTGGGAGATTTAACAGTTAATCAATTTAGTAGGGGTATTAAGCAGACTTTGGAAATAAGACCCTGATCAGAAGATGACAAATACGCTCTTCTTCATCTGCTTGCTGCAACTCCATCCACTAGAACTCCAAATAAGAGCTGAAGGACCACAGGAATAATACCAAAAGCACGCAGACACAAACAGGCATGTTTTTAAGTTGCCTTTAACTCTTATTAGGCAGCAGGGTGTTCTTAGTAACTAAAGCAAAACTAAACGCAGCAGAACAAGGATACATTCTTCTTCCATCTTGGTCAGCCTGGGACACCTTGCCGATAGCAAATGTTTTCAGTTACATGAGTCTCGCATCCTTTTTCGTGCTTTTAAGAAAACAAACCACTAGATATGGCTGTCTTTCCTTTGAAGTATTTGAATGCGCATTCCACTGCCTCACCATAGAGTCTGAGAAGCCTTAAGTGTACAGCCTAGCTTGGAGAGCTGTTAATTCAAAACAGAGCCCTGTAAGTCTCATGGATTGTTTAAAGTAAACAAAGCAAACTTCTCTCTGTTGAGACTCACTCAGAAACGTTTTTAGTATTAGGATCAGCTTACTCACTGGAAAGCAGCATGAAGTAGTAGTAAGAAAATCAGATTTATAAAAGAAACTCAAACCAACCAACCAAGTAACAACAAAGAAAAAGACCAAAACCATAATATAAATAGGTAGTTTTTAAAATCTAATCTAGAAATACTGCCAAAATCCCTTCCATAGCCCACAAAATAAGATTTGTTTGTTAATGGGATGAAGTCTTCTAAAGAGTAAAAAACCTTCAAGAACTCAAGCATGCCATTACATCAGTGTGTGTGTATCAAAACACTCTAAGTGAATTTAGAGCCTCACTGTCTATAGAAGTGTACAGCAATTTTTCCAGCAAATGACAATCCAGTAATTGTCAGTTAAATTTAAGGAACTGAAAATAAACCAATTTTTTTTCCCCTGACTTACATCACAGATGTCATTATAAAGTCTTGTAACAACCAAAAAAAAAACCAAAAAAGACCCAAAACCCACAAAAGTCATTTTCTGTTTGACTGTGTTCCTTTGACAAAAGTGAATACATGCTATGTCATGGCTTTCAGAGTATTTTAGCTTAATAAAAGATTTCCATTTTAGGTCATTAAAGCCGGAGTACTGCTGATAAGCAAAATCAGTTTTGTTATCGAACAGATGAAGCTCAGCTCCTTGCTGCTCTGGCAATTAATTTCTCATAATTTATTTCATGTGGTCAGATGGGGTAGAAAGGTTTCCTCCTGGACATTTTTCCATTTAGAGTTCTGAATAATTTTACAAGTTTCATCTATCAATCAAGTTCAACTTTGCTCTGACAGCAGCAGCAGTAGAACTTGTATCCACCCAAGTGCAAATCAGCTTATAAGTGTTTAGAATGACTATGTTTACTTAAGCTTTTGTATTTGACTGCATCAGTGAAGGAACAGACTTAAAGTGGAATGCCACACATGCTTAGACAAGGCTCAGCTATGAGAAGCTGAGTCAATTTGGACACTGCAAACTGCTGAAATGCAGTTATAACAATGTTATCCAATTTAACTAAATATACTTTGGCCTAGCTACATTAAATACATATACGAGTCCTCATTTTCTTCAGGGAGAAAATGGGAATTGTTAAGTTAGCTATAATTCCTTATTACAGAAGATGAACTGCTCACTCATCCCTAGGAAAAGAAAAATAATTAAAAGACTTCTTCTACCTTTTATACAGCATTAAGTATTTACCTGCAATATATAAAGAACTGGAGAGTGTTGGAAAAACCCTTATCACTGTGTTTTAACATCTTGGAAAGAAAAAGAAAAAAAAGGCGAGGGAGAAAGTGAAATTTCATTCTTTATAAAGTACATCAAATTATGCTCCATGATCCAAGAACAATTTTCAACCTGGCTTTTGATTTAAGTACTGATATACATACTTCTTACAATTTTTAAGAATAGTTTTAACGTAATCTTTACTACAGTTAGAAATGCAATAATTTATACATTAAAAATATTTTTGTATTCCCATAAAGATACACTTAATTTATGTTTTACTTATACAGTCACTAAATGCACTGATGTGCACTTCAGTTAAGCAGTACTTGGAATCGTAGCATGCTATTTTAATACATGCTTGAAACTCAGGTGTAAGATCTCCACTAACTCCATATAAGAAATGTGCATGAAAGTACTTTTCAGTCAAAATTTGGCCCTTCAAGAGAACAGATCTAGGGTTATAATAAATATTAAGTATTTAATAATGAGTATTGAAGATTTCTTGTCGCGATTTGCTTTTTAAGAGGAGAAGGGAAAGCTGCAACATGTTACATTCGAAATCAAAATGCAGATCTGAGAAGCTGAACACATTGCTGAAAGAAGTTAGTAGCTCCCGGCCTCAAAGTTTTGAAATTAGGCTTACACAATGCAAAGCCCTACAAATGGAAAGAATGGCCTCACAGTTGTTAACTAGTAAGAGAATAAGGAAACAAACAAAAGAATAACACACAAAAGGTAGAGGAGATTGAAACTAAAAGCGGATTTTGGTCACAAGAGGTCTTTTGATTTGTCCTTTTTTCTAGCTGGGAGATGCAACAAAGAAAACAATTCAACATAAGGAGAGACAATAAAGAGCTATCCCGTTTTGGCTTCTCTTGCCATTCCTTAAATACATATCTGTATAAACTTCCAAGCAAATAAACATTTCTCTTTGCTTCAACTGCCACCCACTGGAAAAGGATAGCAACATTAATTCCGAATTGCAATACCCTAAATAGGTCAGAAAACCAACCTGACAGATACTACTACAGACTACATTAAAGCTCTGGGATGCTTGAAAATCTTAATGGCACTGCTAGAAATAAGCAAGCTTGCAAATTAAACTGAAAAAGAGAATACAGCAACAAACCACAGCTTCACTTCTCTTTCATGCCCCAGCCCCTGCCAGTGGGCATTCGGGTTGTACTGCAAAAGTTTTGGAGAGGAGCTGGAGTACGGGAGGATGAAGTGAGAATGATGGTGCTGACAAACATGGTGCAACAAGGACAAGCAGCATTGCACAGCCTGGCAGTACTCATCGTGCTGCACTGTGCTGCTCCTGCTGCACTCCAGGTCTCTCTCTGCGCTCATATTGCTGCTCTCTCTCCCACTTGCTCTTTTCTTAAGACAGTAATCCACCAACTTTCTTGCCTAAATGGCAGCTTTGGCATTCCAGCTTTCCCTCACTGGCAACCCCCATATTCCCTTTAATGGTCACATGGGGTGTCCGTGGTGTAGAAATTTGCTGGTGCTGATCCAGTAACAATCTTTTAAGTAAGAGCAATGCGAAAAGGCTTGCTGAAATACAGTACAGGCTGAAACAGAGCATTATCACCCACTCTGGATGTGTTCTAACTTTAGATAAACATATACTTACACCAAAAGTGCTTACCTATGAGAGCAATATGAAGTATTTGCATCCAAAAGCATGCCCATCATGCAGTGACAGCAGTATAACATCATGTTGCACAAATGCAACAAACCTCACCCTTAACTGGAGCAGACTGTCTTGCAGACATGCAATTGTGGTGAACCTGCACTAAGGCTGGAACAGCTCAGCCAGGGAAGTCAGCATCACAACTGGGACCTTTTGGGCAAGCAAACCTAAATGGTACAGACACATCCTGACTTCCTGGAGAGGAAACCCAACCTCTATTAAAATGAGACCCAAAACGAGGAGAATTAGATTCCAGAAAACCTTCCATATTTAAGATATTCTCAAGCATATATGCGACGAAGCAAGTTTTGCCAACAGAGTAACTACTCTGCAATTTTGGATGAAATGAGAGGTATGAATTGATTGCAGATTCCCTCACATTAAGGGTCTAGGGAAACTGGAGGAAGGGAAAAAAAGCCTAAGAACTTAATACAAGCCCTGTGAGGATTAACACACAGACCTATAAATCCGTTGGTCCAAATCACATGTTTCTTCAAAAAGGCCTGTAGAAAAAAAACAGTTATACCAGGAAAAAATACCTGGCAAAATCCCCCTCATTAAATTTTTCTCCTGCTGTTGTAAAGGTGGGGAGTCTCATGGCAGAACAACTTCCCTAGATTTGCACAACAAGAGATGCTTCTTTCACGGGGCAGAGGGTCAGAGCCAAGATACCTGCCAAAGATTTAAGCTGTATCTTCCTGCTCTCTAGTCCCTAACATTTGTCCTAGGCAGAATTGCTGTCTACTGACCTCTGGTTTTACCTGTGCTTCCCTAATCTTTGTGCTAGGGTTGAAGGAACTAGGTAACTGGGGGTGCTGGAGTCTCCTTTTTCCCTGAGAGGATGGGAGAAGACACGTTCAAGTGCCAATTGCTCACCGCATTCAGATCAAACAAGAACTGGATGCATTTTAGCTCTTAAATTACCTGGAAGAATTTAGGCCCATATTAAGAAGCTCTTGCTCCTGGGATGCTGCTTCTTAGATAAACCTGTTAAATCCTGTCAGCTCCTGTTGGTCATCGAGGAACACAAGCAAATGCAGCACCTGAGAGCTTGTAAGATTTCCTGACAGACAAATCTGCTCTGGATATTTGGCAATCAGCATCCCCAAGTCATTAGTAAGAATATTTTAGTTCAGTGAAGGCCAGTCATTGGCCAACAGACACATCAGGAAACAGCTAAACTCTTGTTGAGCAATTCACAGCTCAGCACGAACACAGCATCCACATACCAGCACACTGGATGTGAAGAAACATAATCATCATTGTTCAGTGAGTGCAAGAACCAGACTATCAAAAAAAAAGTTTCTTTAAAAAACCCTAAACCATTTATCTACCGATACTGAAAGCATCTATAACCAAATCTACTCCTTCACATGCAGACATACTTTCGTGACTGAGGGGTTCAGATGCAGGTTTTATTTCATCTATAAAAGGAACAGAGTTCGTTATCAAAATGAAAGATCCTGGCAGCACCTACTTGATGCAAGACAGCCATCTGTTCTCTCTCTTACAGGAATATATATTAAATACATTTTATAGATAAGCAAGAATAAATCTTACTTTTTCAGTAAAATATTCTGAGACACAACTGTGTTCCTTAGCAAGTCAAGTATTTTCTTCAGTTCAACAGGCATTAACAAAATCAGGAAGGTACAAAATACTCATTTTGGTTACACAGTCATGCCAGCAAAATGCAGCCACCCAAAGGCACTGCAAAACCTATCATAAAAATCTTAAGATAACATACAGGACAGTCAGTGCCACGTTTCAAACATGACAGTCTTTCAAAGTTATTGCTCTATGTATATTTACCTTATTTTCATTGAGAATACAAGTTAAAAGCATATGATGGGCTCTACTTGCTACTGGCTGGGCTGTATCTTCCTACCAAATTTTCACTCAGAGGGCTTTTTGAAAAGGAGAGACTGTTTCTTTTAAGAAAGAAATACAAGATTCCTCTTTTGTTCAAACAAGAATCAAGTACAGTCTCCTCCTAGAAAAGCATAGTTCAGCCACCAATGTGTAAGCAATAGCTTAGCTACACTGCCTTTGTACTCACTTGGGAATTTCCCAGAAAAAGGCAGACTGCAGAAGCCAAGCTTAACCTCAAGTTTGGCTGCTAGGCATTTCTGATCATCTTTTCAAGTATCTGTCTACATGTTCAAGCACCTAAATATGGAAAAAATCTGGCTATAAGTTAAAGAAAAAAATCTTTTAGATCAGAAAGAAAGATCTGGTTATCACTACCAAAATTCCTTCTTCCTTTCAGCTGTTCCTCATATTGAATATTGATGTATTTGATGCACTGAAGTAAATTAGGCATGATTGGTATGATGAGAAACAAAGCAGTACTGACAAACACTCAGATTTCTTTAGTTCGTTAAGCAGAAAAAGCATGGCAAAGCTTAAACTTCACTTCCTCAAGAAACCAGAGAATATGATAAAGAATCAAATATTCAAAGAAGGATTTCATTAGTAATAAAAATAGGTGTTGACAGGAGGAATAAGGAAATTCAAACACTCAGAAAGTAACTTGAGATTTGAGTACTAAAAAGCCATTCGGTTTTCTTTCTTTGCCATCTCATCATTACCAGTTTGTCACACAACAACTAACCAGGTTTAGGCTTTCAGCTCCAAATCAGTACCATGCACGACTTCATAGTACAGGGGTGCGGAAAAAAGCTGAGGCCGAAGTTTAGATTTACTGCATATGTTTCAAGATACAATGTATTTATAGCAGATAGCCAGGATTAAACCAAGTCTATAAATACTTAAATCATTTATGAGACTGCAAAAGACTAAACATAACACAAACCAAAGCCACTAATGTACGAACATACATCCTATTTTAGAGGTTTTCAGTCACCAGGAGATGAGAAACAAGACACTGATTCAGACAACTCCTCTGAGCCCAGTGAAGCAGAAGGACTTCAGCCCACACACACCTCTTCAGAAAACAGAGGGGCACCCTTACTAAGTTGTCTGGGAAGAGCTTGTTTTAGTAGGGTCTCTGTCACAGACACGTAAAATACCTAGTGCAATGATACCCTGACCTATTAAACAGTCTTCCAGGAGCTATTCCAATGCCACTCTCACTCCAAATGGGTAAAACCAAAACCACTTGGGTATGTTTCAACCAAACAAGGCCATAGTTTGCTAACAGCTCTAAGGAAAAGCATTAGGAATAACAGGATAGGAATATAGGTTGCCTGTCTGTTTTGTTCTTAAAAGTAGCACCTTGGAATTAAAAATAATCTTGTTCAGGGGCATACAGAGAGGTGCTGTTTTGTTGGGTTTTAGGGTTTTTCTTAACAAGTTTGATGGTTGGCTGATCAAATGGGAGGAGATGGCAAGCACACACCCTCCTCCCTTAGCAGTCAAGCAAGTATCATAGAAGGCTTAAAAGCTTAATGTGCATCAGTTTAATGAAGTTCTCTGTGATTGTCACTCCCAGACTTTATGGATCATGATTATTATCATATGAATACCAACTATGCCTAATTATCCTTAAATAAACTTCCAGATAGTGCATTACACTCAATGGCAAAGAAACTACCAGGAAGCACATTAATTTCAGTAAGAGGAAAGATTTCTGTGGTTTTATGCACTTTCTTAGCTTGAGAAATATTTTTCAAGAACTGATTTTATGGCCTACTACTTTGATTTGCAGCTATTGATATACATCTGTGCTGCATCTCTTACATCTTTTAGTTAGAAACTTAGAAATTGCCAAATCTATTGTCAACCAGAAAGGAGCAATAGCCAATTTAATACCTTCAAAACTTATCATCATGGATGTCAGGACACTTTTCTCTCACTGAAAGGTAGACATTATGTTCCACTTAATTTAAAAAAAAAACTCCACAAAATAAAATAAACTGAAACACACAGATACACACATCAGATTTCCATTCTCTGTATCAGTATTTCTTGTAATAACAGAGTTTACTCTAGATCAGACCAGAAATAAATCTCTTGCCAAGGACAGATTTGTGAGGTTCCCAGTAGTCCTATGCCAGACCTCTCATTACCTTTCCTGGTGTCTCTGGTAACAGAAGCAGTACACTGGGCCCTATAGAGCTAGAGGCAGTACATTAGTTCCTAACAGAGCAGACTTTTGCAAGATTACTTAAACACCATAAAAAGCTAAGAGGGTAGCTCTGGCTTAGGTAATGCATCTTTAAGAAAGTGTAAAAACTCTTGCAGGTAGAAACAGCTGCCTTTTAACTGAGAACATAATACAAGCCATTTCAACATTATTCTACCAAGGCTGTAAAGAGCTCTCCAGGCTCATCTCTGCTAATTGCATCTTTGCAAAGCACAGCCAAGCAGATGCAGAATGATTACTTTTAAGTGCTACTCAAATAGCTCTGAATGGGCACAGGTAGCTTTTCCCCTTTCCCTGTTCCTCCTTGCTGTCCTTTGGCTCCACATACAGCTCTGAAGAATCAAACTCGCCACTCAGATTATGCAGGTAAAGGAAGATTCAGAGAAGGAAGATGAGGTTTCTCATGGAGCAAGGAAAACAATTTCAAAAACTACTGGAACATAAACTGGTTTGGTGCTTTTTAGGCAGCTTTTGGACAGAGCCTGATTAACTGCAATGGAGAGGCTGCATTTAATGCAAGGATAATTTCAGAGTAAAAATCACAATCTTTCTCATCAGTGGATGATTAATAGAGGAATTCGGCTCCTAATGAAGTCAGCCAGCCCCCAGACTCCTCTGGTAAATCCCTTCTTGTCATCTTTCACATTCAGCTCTGACTCATCTGCAACAAACATTTCAATCCCTGGCCTTTTCCCTTTTAACTCCATTCTTTTTACAGTAGGTTAAGCACATACTTCATAAATACAATGAAATGGATGGTGGACTACAGGTACATAACACATTTGAACTGCATCATGAAGAGACACACCTGAGTTAACTTTAGGGAACTTAAATACCAGTGTCAATGAACGCAATACAGGCACATACCTCAGCACTGGCTAACACCTGTAAAGCATTTACGATTTACAGTCCACACCGAGGCTTGTGCCACTGTGGCTTCCCTGTGGATTAACTGGACTGAACTTGGATACATCACAACGTGCTACAGTTCCATCTCCAGTCACAGTGCAGCTGCAGAGTGAGAGGTGATGAAAGGGTTCCTCTTTTTGGGAGCAGCAGGCAGAGCTGAGCTCCAGCTACAGAAGGGCAACGCATCCACAGTGCAGAGGGTCTGTGCCTCTGCACAGAGACAGGGTGACAGTGAAGTCCTTCAGATGGAAGCAAGGATTAATGCTTGCTATTAGGCCCTCAAGTACTTGATTTGACATGAACTGTAACTGTAATGACTGTGGCTTTTAGACACCAAAATAGACTCGGAGGCCTGAAAGCATTTCCAAGTTATTTTCATAAAAGATGTCACCTTTCTAGGTTTTATTCGTATTTCCTTGATCTACATAGCATCAAGTAGCCAAGTCGTCTTTGACAGAGTCTTCTAAAGATTTCTCTTTAACAAAAGTAACTACAAAATTTCTTTAGTGTTCTAGTTTAGAAACAGTTTCTAGTTAAAAAACAAAAAAAGAAAAAAACAACCTTCTTTACAAAGTATCTTTTCAACTATATCTAACACCAATATAGACAATGGAAATCTGACGTGTGTATCTGTGTGTTTCAGATTATTTAGATTATTTGATCTGATTAAAAAGTCAAAATTCTTATACTATTTCACTGTTCCATTCAATAAGAAAATTATGACCCTACTCTATAATTATGCCTAATGAAAAGGTGGGTTATAATTCATGATATACAAAATGGAAAAAAGCTTGAGAATGAGCCCTTGTCTGGTGAGAATATGAGCATCTTCCTGGTCAATTATCTCATGCACATACAACACAATTGCCTGAGATGGCATACTCATTAACCACACATATGTCACAGCTGTGTAACAGAACATAGTTTTCTATAGGTTTGTACCAGCCACTGAGTGGCAGCAATTCCTTCCTATCTAAAGCTAAATTATGAGATGTAGGATGAAAGTTTCAAAGTATTGCTAACTCTTAGTTCTTTCATGCTACCTCTAAATACTTTTACGTTTAGCATTCCATACAACCATATAATTCCTAGTGAAATACTTTATTATGTGTTTCAATTTTTAGACTGCCAAAGTTTCAAAAGTTACGTAGTTTATTCTGATAACCATACAAAAAATCCAAATCTGTTTTGCTGCCTTGTTTGTTTCTTTCCTCAGTATTTGAAGGCTCAATCATGGGGTGACTGAAATCTACCCGTCCAAAGACAAATATCTAATTCTTTAATACAGCCATTTTCAGGAACTAAACTAAACAGGAAATGCTGCATATACACTTCTTGAAAAAGATGTTTATGAATTATTGCTTAACCAATAAGTATTTCATAGTATCTTGTTCAGAAAACTGTATTGGTTACAGTTGGTTATAGCTTCCTATTTGATCAGTACAAAGGTGCATGGGGTTATTTGACAGATGGAAAGCTGAAGAGGTTACTTGCTGGCTTATTACATTGTTCATAGACTAATGACCGTACTAGGCCAAGGCCCAAATCAGATTTAGAAGAAATTACACACAAGCCCATCTAGGATTTTGGCACCGACCATATGTAGAAATGTTAAACATTGTAATTCAGGCTTTAAACGAGTCTCTAAAACTAGGAAATGATCTAGCATGAGAACTCATTATAACCACACCTGTCTTCTCTGCAGATTTACTTCTGTCCTTGCAAGCATCCAACTGTCAAGAGACGGGATACAGGGCAACATCACCCTTGCACATAAATCTCCTGCAGGAGCTCCAAGGTCCAGATTAACACTCTGGTCTGCACTGCTCGAACAAAACAGAACTGAAGCGGTGCAACAGTCAGAGCACACACGTAAACAGACGTCAGATGTAACCACAGAACGCCATAATTCAATTATTTTAATATTTTAATACCCTAATGCAAATGGGGAATTCTCTAGCGATGAACTGAAAACTGTTTTTTAAGAGATGCACGCCCGGTATGTACACAAAAGCAACAGGCACTCCTGTCCCTTCATTTCTTACTGTCTGTCGCCATTCAGCTGGAAACCTGACCACTTTAGATAGATCTGATCCAAAGTCACTGCCGTGCGGGGGACTGAAAGAGTATCAACGCCGCTGGGCGGAAAAAAACAAAACCAAAGAAGTTGGTACTATCAAACTTGGCATTTCTTCTGCTATAAGGATACGCCGTGTTTCTGTGACGCGCCGCAGGGACCTCGCTACCTCCTCACACGGGGCACAACCCTCTCCC
>NW_009918879.1:0-394 GCF_000696875.1 Nestor notabilis
CCTCTCCTCCAGGCTGGCGGGGCTGGGGACCCTCCTGGCCATGGGCATGGAGAGGGGAGCACAGAAAGGACCCCAAATTGTCCTGGAAGGAAAAGAAGGGCTGCCCCATCCCTACCCCAGAGCTGCTCCATTGCACGCCTGTCTCAGGCTCAGCCCTGTGCTGGTGTGCTCCACTCTTCGGCTTGCTGGTGCCTTTGATTTCCCGCTGCAGGAGGGAAGGCGGGTTGGGAGCCAGGGATGCAGTGATCCCTGCACATCTCCATCTCCACCCGCCTTGGAGACCCCTTTGAGACCCAAGTTCTCCTCCGCTGCAAGAGCCGAGGAGCTCCAATCCAGCGAGGAACCTGCTGCAAAGATCCCACCCTGGGCACGTCCCGTGCCCCAGAGGCTGGCA
>NW_009918879.1:456-26557 GCF_000696875.1 Nestor notabilis
TGGAACACCCACATGAAAAGTCTCACTGGGATCTGAAGGCTTTGGTGAGCAGCACTGGGCTGTTCCTCACTGCAGGGGAGGCTCTGTAGCTACAACAATCAGCAGCAGGGGCAAGGATTTACTGTCCTCAAGTCTCTATGAGGTGGGTCCAGCTTTGCTGTCGGGGCTGGAACCTCTTGGAGACAGCAGTGACCACGGTCCCTCGGGGAGCAGCCAGCAGCAGGCACTGGGCAGCCTCCAGCCCTTGAGCAACCACCATGATCCCAAACCGCTGCAGGGGCACTGCTGCAATGGTGCAGGAGCTACATGAGCTCCAGTAACGCACTGGACTCCACTCCTCCCCTGCCCTGCTGCTGCTGCTGAGTAACCCCAAACCACGCACTTCACAATTAACCTTTAATGCGTTTACTTCGTTCAATGGCCTCGCTTGCCCCAGCTCTTAGACCAGAGTAAGGCCTCGCTGCAGAGCCCGAGCAGCGGCTGCTTCCTGCTGTAAGTAAGATGCTAAGCACCGGCTCGGTACCACCCGCAAGCTCGAAGGGGAGGGAAGGGCAATGAATGTGTAACTTATAAATGCCTTTAAGCCAGGAATGTAAAACATTAACTGCTCATTTGTATACATTATTTTTATATACCGAAGGCCCGTTTAATCTAAAGTAGAACTGGTAATAAAATGACCCTGAGGATAAAGCACTTGTCTGTGAGAAGGGGTGAAGTTTTACATGGGGGGGATGCTACGATGGAGGGAGGGATGCAGGAGGTGCTGCTTGCTGCTTCACTAACCAGGTGCCATCTCCTGTGTAAGGAACTGCTGCCAGGAGCAGTGACTGTGCTCTTTTGAGCATTTTGAAGTGGGAGATGGTCCCGATCTGCCTGTGACTGCAGATGGGGGTAGGAGAACTTCAAGGCTCTGCTCAGTGCTGCAGCTCCTTCCAGCACTGGCAGGCTCTAGGCAGGTGGGGTTGAATGGGTTGAAACATATGGAGTAATAGTGCTACAGGAAAACAGAAGGGAAAAGCCAGGAGTTGTGGCTCTGCCAAGGGGCAGCCCCACTTCTTGTCCCTAAGGTGGCTACTGTACCCCAGGCACCTGCCCAGACACATACCCCTCTCTGCTGGGCACCCTGGGCAGGGAGGTCACAGCTTCTGCCCTCCCCAGCAGAGGAGAATGGCTTTAACCTGCCAGAGGGGAGACTGAGATGAGCTCTGAGGCAGAAGCTCTTCCCTGGGAGGGTGCTGAGGCGCTGGCACAGGGTGCTCAGAGAAGCTGTGGCTGCCCCATCCCTGGCAGTGTTCAAGGCCAGGTTGGACACAGGGGCTTGGAGCAACGTGCTCTAGTGGAAGGTGTCCCTGCCTGTGGCAGCGGGTTGGAACTGGAGGAGCTTTAAGGTCCCTTCTAACCCAAACCTGTCTGGGAGTCTATGATTCTATGAAATCCTGTGCTTACATTCATCAGTTATTGCTGCCTCTTCCCACTCAGAAATGACTTCTCCCTGCATCCCCCAAACCCAAGGGTAATATAGAGCAGAGTTCAGTCAGACCAGGCTTACCTTCTTAACAAATGTCTTACTTAACACCTCTCTGGGCCAAGGAATCAACTGCAAACAATAAGAATGAAGAGTATTTTTTCCAGCTTTATTTTTTTTCCCTGTGAAAATGCAGGTCAAAATTGTTCATTTCAAGAAATCACAGTTTTATAAAGTGTCATTCGTTCAATACAAGCTCATCATTCCATCGCCTTCTCCCACACCAGTACTGCCCATCCCATAGGGGTGATCAGCTCCATATTGCTTCCCAACAGTGATTCTTCCAGACCTTTGGAAGGAGCAACACAACAAAAGCCATCTGTGCTTGTGACTCCTACTGCTATTTGTCCTCCCTACCCTGATCTGGGGTTCTGTCCCAAAGACCAGTTGTTACTACACACACTTTCAGCCAAGTTTTAATGTGGATAATAAAAGGCTTTCCTGATTGTCTCTCCTGTCAGTATCGCAGAGCCAGCTTTCATCTGGAAGCTGGACTTTTTATGCCTGTCACAGCAAAAACCACCAGCCAAAGTAAGAGGGAACTGTCCTGGCAGCAGGAGAGCGTTGAGGAGATCTCAAGCTGGTAGTAAAACTATGAAAACCCTGGAGATCCTCCTGAGAGGAGAACCACGTTCAGGACAGTAAGAAAGCACCAGTGGTTTGTGGTATTAGCCAAAGAGTCTTTCCCATCTGGCAGTGCCTGCTGATGCCACAGCCTGTCTTGTACAAGATAGGTGAGGTGGAAATCTGCAGCCCCACTTTCTCACCTGAGGTGGTAGCAACACAGGACTGGAGGTTTTGGACAAAACAGGATGGAGATACTGGCTAATGCTGGCGTGAGGGTACAGGAGAACACAGACGTCTCCATCTACCCAGTGAAGACATTGTGGGTTCACAAGAGTTCACTGCCCATCACCCATTCGTGTAGGTGGCCTGATATTAATGTTAATGCTGTAGATGAAGTGTGAAGCTCTGAAAGTCCTGGGAACAGAGGGCTGCTGCATCCTGCCCTCCTACTTGGCAGAACTTTAGTCTCGCACCCATGTACCAAACAACTGTGCATCGAAGCACTCTGCAGTGAAAGCCTTGAGATGCAGCCTTAGGGAAGGGAACAGACCCTGCTTTCGTATTTCAGATTGACACATCACCAACAGACTCTTCTTAGAAACAACCAACAGGTTTCTCTCCTCCCTGCCTCACAGGAAGCCCAGGAAGGGTGCCAGGCGTGGGGAGCTTGGTCGGTGCACTGAATACATGCTTGGGAGAGGCATTTGCCTCTCCTGGAGAGGCATTTTGATCCCTCCTGCTCCAGAGCTTACAATTCTTAGTAGCTTATGGCATCTGAGAAACAGCAATTGAGCCAACCTACCCACTCCCCCCACTCCTTCCTGGAAGATATGTGCATAGTGTGTTAATTGTTTACTAAAAAGACTCTTCATGTGGCATTGCAGATATAATTAGGTGCCTATTTTGGACAATGTATGAAGTGCTTTAGAACAAAAAGTGCTATAAAAACTGTACCCCGAGTGGTGACAGGTTCCATTTTTTCCTCACGAGTTCCACTTTTTTATTAGATCACAACTTTAGTTTTCTGCTGAGGAATGTCACTGCCTTGTGTATCGAAACCAGCCCATGCTCTGGGAGACCAAAGGGAAGGAGAATCAGCTGCTGAAGGAGCACTGCTCCTCAGAAAGGGAGGCCCAGAGTGTAACCTTCCCAGCTATTTCCTAAGTGAACTTCACTTGAGGAAACTGCCAACATTCCTGCCCCGTTGTGCCCCCAGAACCAGAATGGATCTGGCAGAGCCTACCTGGCTTTTGGGGAGCTGTTTCTCTGTTCAGCCTGGATGTAGATAGCCCCTGCTCAGAGGCCACTGCAGTTACAACACTCTGGAAGAGCAAAAGGACCCTGTCAAGTGATTTCCAGGTGTTTAAGGGCTTTGAGCAGTCCTGAACAAATACACACATAGCTTACACCTCCCTCTGCCTTTGTTCTGGCTTACAGGAGGGTTAGCAACACCAGCCCATCAGAATGGGACCCATGCAGCTTCAGTACACTCTAAACAACTGACATCAGTAAAAAAACAGTTGAAAGCTTAAGGCATCCTGGGCCCAGCTGCCCACCCCACTCCATGAGCACGTCTTGCAATAAGGGCAGTGGCAGGAGGCCTCGTGCCAGTCCCTGAGTGCTGGGGAGGGCAGGCTGAGCTCACACCACGCACCCCTGGGGCGCTGACCTCCCGGCCCTGGCGCTGGGTGCCCGGATGGGGCGATAGCTGGGAGTGAGGTTTTTATAAATGCTGTAGTCAAAGTCAGCCCTTGTCTGAGCTGGGGGAGCTGCCATCCCTTTCCCCTTCCAGGGGCAGCTGCCTGTATAGGACAGTCCACAAGGAGTCCCAAGTCAGTGGTGGAAAGAGGATGGAGGAATACAACCTCTCCACCCTTCCCACCAAGGAATACCATACCCTCCTCCTGCCCTACCTGCCAGAGTTGGAAGCAACACCAGAGAGAGAGCACCAGCTCCTAAGTTGGGGAGGAAGCCTGAAGATGAGAGCTGCAAGCAAAGCTCTTTCTGGGAAGAAAGTTCTTTTCTGATTCAAGAAGGAAATGTCTGCGGGGAAGGGTGGGAGGTGAAACCAAGAACCCAGCTAGTTACTGCTGTCAATTTTCCCCATGCAAAAGGCTTGAGGTAGAGATGATGATACCCAAAGCCTACAGAAATGCTGTTTTTCCTCCAGCTAGAGGGAAGTTAGCCAGCTCCCCCTGGCACAACCAACCACAGCTGCACTGAAGATACCCAACCTCCTCCTTCGGGCAAGCCCAGCAGCTACTGGCTTCACCTTGGAGGCTAAGCAACAGGAGTTCTCATCTAATCCCTCTCTGCTCCTGAAAAGCACAATCACATTCCTCTGAAAAGCAGGAATTTCCACCCACCATTCTCAAGCTCAACCTAACACTCACACCCAAAACAAGTAATTCCCACAGTTCTGGGGAACACCTAAGTTCAGGACATGTCTTGGAACTGGATCAGAACAGACAACAGAAGTGAGGCCCGAGAGCAGTGAGCTGCTGAGCCACTATCCTACTTCAGCACAAAACACCAGCAACTGCACTTGGTGCTCCATGGCAGGGGTGGTTGGAAGCTTTTGCAATTCCTTCTTTCAACAAGGTAAAAACCTCCAAAACAGGAACAGCTTCATGGCCTGTTCTCCAGTTGACCGTGTTTGACTCGCCAGGTCCAGCTGACACTGCAGTCAGGGGCGAGGGTGCACTGCAGCTCGATACCAGAGTCGGGGACCTCCATGTCATAGTGAACGGGCTGGCCTTCTTTAGTAACCAGACTGAAAGCAGGGACTGGAATCTGTGAAGCAGAACAGACAGATCTGAGTGGCAGTTCAGGTCTCTTTCAGAACACGATATCCCTCTATCAAACACAGCGAAGAACTTCCCAATCCAAAAAAAGCCCCTGGAGAAAGGCTTGTGCCTGGCAGGAACATCCTAACCTTCTCTCATAAGAAAGTACCTCAGAAACTGGACTAGGTAGCATTTGTTCACCCAGCTGCCAGATTGCCTCACCCAAGTTTCTGACCATCGCTAGTGGTTCCTGAACTGCCTGCGTTTGGGCACAGTGAATTCCTCTGCAGACTCTGTGATGTCCAAAAGAACAGTGTATGCCAAGGACAGCCAGCACCACTGAAACGTTTTCTGGGCTTTGCAACCTCTTTGTTTAGAGATGTTCACCACATTTTGCACTCAGATGAGTCACTGGCCCACAAACACTCAGGAGTTCTTTCAGGGACTGCCAAAGAGGCCCACAGTGAGGTTCACTGCAGTCTGCCAATACCTCCTCCAACCTAACAAGTTGGGAGCATCACAGCCAAACACAGCCCATTTCCCTTAGCTGATATTACTGCTCTTGATGAAAAGTCACATAGTGATTCTTCTATAGGGAGAGGGGAAAGCGTTTATCTTTATAGTCAAGGAGAAGGACTTTTAAGCTGCAGCACAGGTACCTTCTGAGATGGAGATCCCTGTGGTCCTTTTGACAATTAGCAATAGTTTACGATTCAGAAAGCATCTTTGGGTATCACATTCCTAACAGCAGCATTGAAATGACACTACTAAATGTGTCATTAGGAACCTTGAATGGATCTAGGTCACCATTTAAAGGCATTATGAAGCTGCACTGTGTCTCACCTGGCTGCTTATCCCAGTGGCAATGTCTCCCACCTTTGTCCTGTGGAAATCCCTGATGTGTAAATTTTCTCCGCTTAGCAACTGGATCTGGATTTTCACTCCTGAAATGTGCAAGAGAAGTCATTAAACTCTGCTGTAGGCCTAATAACTTCCCAGTCCAACACAGAAAACTTGACTAGCAAGGCACATATATCAGAAGAACTCAGTTTTGACTTTAAGCATTTAATTTAGGTAGGTCTTCCACTGAGCATGGAGGTTTGCTGAAGGCAGCAATGATTCACAGGGCAGAGCTGGATTTAGCAAGAAAGCAGCTGAAGAGATGTATTGATTCACACAACATGCCCTCAAAATTACTTTCTACACATTTCTGGTTATAAAACACATTCTTGCACATGGCAGCTGCACAAGGCAGGGCATACAACGCTGAACCAGGAACTCCTCCGGCTTTTCCTAGACTATACAGACTCGAGTGCCTTCCACCCATCCATCAGCGGGGCAGACGTGGCCTCTTGGCAGTCCTTATGCTGTGCTGACACAGGAACTGAAGGATAAGAAGAGCTCCAAGACTCCAGACCCTCTAGCCACTGAGAAAGTTCTCCCTGGCCAAAGAGTAGCACTTGAGACTCACCATTGAAATAGCTGGGAGTGTCCGTGTGCCGACTGCGGCTCCGCAGGTTGTTCCAGCTGAAGCTCTGTCCATCTGCCTGGCTGCTCCAGGAATGAATCCCAGAGCTCATAGTGTCCCTCACGCTATGAGAGGCCTTCATGGAGTTCTGCAGAAGTAAGTACAAGTTTGGCAAAAGCTCCTAAAGAAAATGAGCTTGCATGAGATTCTACTTTTTCAGGAAGAAAGAAGTAGAAATCCACAGGGATCTAAGGCTGCGCCTTGAGTTAGTTGACATTTACCTGCCATGTAGAAAAGGGCATGAAGAGCAATGAAGCAGTTTGCAGGCGTACTATGATATACTCAATAGGCAAATCAATAATTAGTGGAAGAGTTGGGTGAGAAAAGAGAAGTTTAGCTCACTGAGTGACAGAATAAAGTGTCAAATAGATTTCTAATGTCAGTAAGTGCCAAGTAACACACAGGAAGAACACTGAACTGGATCCTACATCCTCAAGTCATAAAAGGTCAGCCTGACACCACCAGCAGAGTGGTGAGCACCAGAAAAAAGACAAATCTTAGGCTTGGGTATTTGGGGGAAAATAAAACCAAACACAGAACCAAACAAAGCCAGAGTCACATCCCATGCTGCACACTGTGCTGAGTCAGCAGCTGAACTACTGGACACAACTCTGCTCAATCCTCAAAAAGCATTAGAAGGCTGAGAAGAGGAACAGAAATAGGAAACAGAGATGATCACAGTCAGAAATGACTCCTGTAGATGGCAGGCTACACAACTGCGGACTTTCAATCTTTGAACACAATGACTGAAGGGCTTAGGTCCTTCCCCGGTTCAATAAGGCTTGTTCAGTGTCTCTCTGGTATTCCCTTATGAACCTTATGAACACCAGAGATAGAGCAAACAGAAGCAATTACACTTAGTATTTAAGTAACTTACACCATGTAAGTCACTAGTATGAACGGGTTAAAAAAAGATCCATAGGCTGGGGATGAATACCCAGGACCAGGGTCTCTGTTCATCTGCCCTGTTCTTCTGGTCTTTTCCCCTAACCATCCTTTGACCCTGGGCTGCACAGCTATTTGGTCCAAATTCATCACTGCTTCTTCAGTTCCCTTTTTCTGCATAGAGAAGGTCAAGGCTGCTGAGATTTTTCCATATCCACATGCTTGACACTTCCTACCAGTAAGCAGCATAGGAGAGCAACTGGAGGAAAGGGAGCCATGCTGGGCAGTAAACTGGAGGAACAACCACAATCCTAAATACCCAACTGTCCAAGGACAAAGGTTACCCTGCAACCCTCCAGTCCCCCCAGCATCCATCTACACTCACTTTCTCACTGGCATCTGACACAAACGGGCTGTCAATGCTGAGACATGAAAGCATTTGTTCTTGCTCTTCCAGCGAGTAAGGCTGTGAAAGGCTGTCCAAAAACAGTTCTGCAAGCAAAAGGAAAGAGAAGGAAGACATTTCCAATGTTTCCTTTCCTGCCTCCCCGCTCTATTTACAGTTACTGTAATTAATATCCAAAGTTTATTCAACATTATTTAATGAATGTTGATATTGGTGTCTACAAAACACATGGCACACCATTCCTCTGCTAAGCAGAGGCTACGGCCACCACTGTGGAAACAGAGCCAGAAAGGAGATGAATTGTGCAATGACTTGCAAAATGAGAGAGAGGCAGCACTAGCGCCAAGAATTTCCCAGTTCTTGCCTATTATGTCACTTAGGAGTCTTCACTCTAAATCCATTCACATTATACCCACAGAAAGGTCAAACTTATGTATCCAACTCCTTTAGTAACTTGCACTGATAATATCCAGACCTTACAAGGCTGCTGAAGATCCAAAGCCATGTGAGAAGAAAGCTAACCCTCAGCAACCCCTAGAATGCCATTCCTCAGTTCCATGACAAGTTAGACTTCAAGATACATTTTTCCTAGCTTGAAGTTTTCAATTCATTTCCAAAGACTAGAAAATATGGAATTAAAAAATGTAAAGGTTGAGTTATATTGGGGCAATGGAATTGGACTGCTCCTTCCCTCATTTCCACACTGAACTCACTGCAAGTTTTCTAATTCTGGTTTGCTGCTGGTAATCAAATTCAGGGGCTGGTGGCTCTAAGTTTTCCAAGGCAACAAAACAGCTGCAAACTGATTTCAACTGTACTGCTTCATTTGACATCTCCCATCCAACAGGCTTATCCTTTGATTGAAAGAATAGTGTTTGAAAACCTAACATTTCAGATGAAGTTGGAATGCAGACCCCGCTTATATGGTGCACATAAGCACAAGTCTGACACTGGTTGTTTCCCGAGAGGTTCTTGCACCTCTCACAGAAGTTCCCTTCACTGTTCAGAGAGTAGAAGGAAACCCTGATCACTACCTTTGTGGCATATTTAATTGGTTAAGAACTACTACTTTGGGTAATTCAAAGGAAGGATGAGCAATTTGTGTAACGAGAGAGGAACTATGACCAAAAATGACATCTAAGCTCAAAACCCAGAAATAACTGTCAAGAGGCCAAAAGAAAGCAGTTGTATTTTGATCATGCTCAAAAAGCTGAATTCCCTCCATAGCCCATCACTTACCTATTTCCAGCTGCTGAAGCTCTTGCTCTGAAATGGTTGTTGTTCTCTCCACATGACCGCAGCTCTTCAGGGGGAGAGGAGTTGAGGCAAGAGATGGAGGATCCCAGGCCTCAGGTAACTCCTTGCACACATTCCAAGGTGTTTCCTCGACCTCCTCTGTTTGCTCCAGAGATGGCGGTGGTAGGACAGGGCTTGCACAAGAAACTTTGACTGGCAATTTTGGGTCAGAACCAGTCTCAGAGACTGGGCTCACTGTGGGGGACAGGGATGTCTGGGGAGTGTTTTCTTTGTTCAGAGATAAATGCCTAGGCTCTCTGTATTCGCCTTTCCAGGGGCTTCTCACACCTCCCACTACAAAAAGTAAAAAGCACACAAACATTACAAACTAGAGACAAAACAAAAGAGGCAGAAGTTTTTCTTCACACAAAGAGTTTCTGAACTGTATCTTGCTGTCAAATACCCAGCATCTTCAGAAGACAAAACCAGACCACCTCTACAGCTCCTGCTGTATTGCAGAACCTTACAGCAGGGTTAACTCGGAATAAATGATGGATAGTCTTAGAGGCAAAATCAGAGCACAAGTAGGAGTTTCAATTCAGGACGCAATAAACCCCTGCTTTCAGTTTTGCTGCATACCAGACTCCAGCTCAATGGGTGATACTTCAGCTGAACATGAGCCCAGCCACAGCACACACCTTAATAAACCCACATGGAGCAGAACATTGGCTGCTTCAAGCAGAGAACGAAGAGCATGTGACAGCACACAGGGAATTTTACTTCATTTGGGTGAGAAGCATGTGGCTGTGGGCAAAAGCCATCAACACAAAAAGATCCATCAATGCTGAAGCCTGTGAAAATGACATCCTGAGCAGTAAAACACACTGGTATTTCCCAGAGGGCCATTCTGACATAACTAGCAACTGGCTACTGTACCAGTGTGGGTAAGAAGCTTTAGATACAGGACATTTCTACCTTCTTCAAGTGCAACACTGGTTTTAGTTTTCAGTTCAGACGCAGATGCTCTCTGAAGAGGCTCTTTCTCCAGACCCATTTTAATAACCTCAGCAGTGAGAGGGTTGCAGGAAGGTGGAATTTCCCTCAGAGGAGGTGGCTCTTTAGCTATCTGTGTAACAAACAGGAAGTGAAAGAGGTTAGACCAGAGAAGCTTCATTTGATTTCAGAAAGGTTCTTCCCACCCTGAAAGCGTTTCCAACTGAAATGACAGCATTAAACAAGAGACCTGAGCAGTAAGTTTATTACAGATGAATGGCTAAAAAGTCACACCCAAGTCATGAGCAGGATATGAACGAAACAGCCCAAGCATGTGTAATACCCAGCAGTCGAAGAGGCGTAAGAAATGATCAGCTTCCAAAGCAAGGCTGGCACCATTTAGATGCCCAGCTGGCTCTCAGCCAGCCTTCCTGAAATGACAGCTCTCTACCTACACATCATGAGATCCTGCAGGCATATGTACCTTTTACTGGAGATATCTTGGGTCGCTTACCTTTAGACAGAGTGGGTGATTGTAATACTGGGTCCAAGGGTGGCACCCATTAAGCATATGCAGCATCATACAGCAACTGCTCCAGACATCCACTTTGGAGTCACAACGCTTTCCCATGACCACCTCCGGAGCCATGTGAGTCTCTGTGCCAGGCACATAGTTCCCTAAAACCATTCAAATAAAACTCAGTGCATGGAAACTAGAGAATTGTTCTAATGCAACTGCTGGGAAGCCTAAGGCAGCCTCCTTGTTTTTCCAGTTAAAGTGAGAAATAAGTCATCTTAACCCAAAAAGCAGCACTGTGTGCTCTTATAAGCTTATAGGCTACATTTCCATATCAGTCCCATCCCTTACACACAGAATAAGTATTAATCTCCCCTTCCAAGCAAATTTGGGAGGGGAAACATGATGTTTTACTGGTGAGCTTGGCACAAGAAAACATCCTTCTCTTTCAACAGCTGCATTAAGAAGCACTGTAAAGCTTAACTGCCCGAAAGTCAGAGAGGAATTTTGATTTAGGATCCTTCCCCAGCTGTTTAGTGAGGTTACATCACAAGCCAGAGTTAGAATTTTAAGTTTCAGTGTAGCTTCTTGAAGGGACAAAACACAGACCATAGTATGCTGACAAAAAACCACAACAGCTTTCTAGACTGGGACGTAAGGACCACCTTCCAACCTGAAGTTCATTTTAGCTGTCAGTGGGATACCTCAGGGTAAGATCAGTAAATGCGACACTACGAGCAACATTAAGTCTGGGAAATGCAGCTGCTTGCAAATTAGCTAAACATAGGTGCTCAAAGAAGAAAGAAGGAGTCAGAAGGGCAACTCTTTACAATCACAGCAGAAAATCCTTACCTGTGACCAAGCACTTCCCCAGGCCATCTGGATGGAGGTGAGCGGAGTGACCGAAGTCGCACAGAAGAGCCCTGCTTCCATCATCAGACAAGAGCACGTTTTCCGCTGGCAATGAGAAGATTTGAATTAGTCTCCTTTGTATTATGGTCACTGAGATGGAAAAAAAGCCCAAAGCCCATAGAACTACAGTTTTTTGGGCCTCATCCAAGGTCTGTTACTCCTATGAAGCACCACTGCTTAAGCAACTACACAACTATAATTATCTGCCCCGGAGATTCTTTTACCCAGTGGTGGGGCAGCCTGGGCAAACAGCCTGTCAGAGCCACTGGATGACAGAGAGGTGACAAATATGATATGTTCAGCTGTTTAGAACCAAGTTAAGCTCTAACCTCAAATGTAAAGCTGAAAATCTAGTAAATAACCTTTAGCCACTCAGTAATTCAATCTCCAAGCAGTTTGCCTCTATCAAGAAAAAGAGAAGAACAAGGTACCTTAAGTACCAGCCTACCTTTTACATCTCCATGGAGAATGTTTTGAGCATGAAGATACTCCAAGCCCTCTAATGCCTGGCCCAAATAACTGAGGGCTCTGTCCTCTGGCAGGCAGCCACTCTGTTTAATTAGCTGACCTAGTGAGCCACCTAGAAAGGAATCCAGAGAGTCCATGTTAGCTTATCTTTAAATTCTTCCCAGCATCATCAGCACTCCTCGTGGTTTCTGATGAAGAAACAAGAGCTGTCAGGTCTGACAGCCCTTATCTTCCACACTTGGGCCTGTTCCTTTTTGGTTATTCCCAGAGTTCTTACTGCCCACAGAAACTGGCCCCTTTCATGGAGCCTTTCGCTTAGTGTCAGTTTAATGGTCTTGCTTTGTATCACAAGCAACTACTCTGTGAGCAGATCAGACATTTCTAGGTGCCACTGATCACCAGCCAATTCTTCACAGGCTCTATTTATCATGGTCCTCACTAGAGAAAGAGGATCAGGTAACAGCAGAACCCAGGTTTGCTTGTACAGAATCCCCTTTTCCAGTACAATGTGCTTTACATGGTACCATGGAAACAAACATGAAAGCAAGAACCAGCACCTGCGATGTGTTTTAGTGAGAACTTGCAGCTGCTGGTCAAGAGATGCACATCTTGAACTGGAGTGAGACAGGACTAGGAATTTTTCTCCCTCCAGAAAGACCATTGCCATGTACCAGCAGGGGTTACACACACTTATCCCAATCCATTCCGGAATGAACACTAGGGACACTCTGGATACACCAAAGAATTAACAGATTTATAACCAGGGCAGGAGGAAGGAGAGATCAATGTCCACTGCATTCAGTGGTTACAATGGGACTTCCACTGTGGTTGTTCCTTTCTCACCCTCCATCAGCTTCATGAAGATGGTCACCCATGGTCCTTCCTTCACAGCTCCGTACAAAGGGACAACTTTAGGACTTGTCACTGCAGCACATGTTGTTAGCTCCTCTGCACGGAAGTGTTCAACTTGTACCTACAGAAACAAAGAAGCAGCACTGAACAGATTGTGATGAATCCTGAGTGAACTGTCCCTCTCTGATGCTCGGCTCAGAGTGTCCTGCACTGTCCAACAGCAGAGGTAGAAGGATGACCTTCATTAACAGAAATCAATGGGTACAGCAATAAGTGGGAACACTCAGAATGATTCTGAACAAGGATGATGTGAGCCCCTAAATCCTCAGTGTCTGAGTGAAGACTTGTCATAAAGGAGCCAGGTTGCAATTCCTCCAGCTTGTAGCTGGTAACTTCAGAAGGTAAATTCTGTCTCAGTTCAGAAGATAACACTGACAACTGGAGCATTCTGCTTTTATGAAAGAGGAAAAAAAATTAAGGATGGTGCAATACTTGGCAAAAAATAAACCTCCCCCAAACCAGGAGGGAATATGAACTATGGCCACAAGCAGTGATCCACACTATCACCTTTTCAGCCTGCACAGAGAAACGGTTAAAGAAAAACTCTATTCACTAAGTTTACCCAAGCAAAATAAACCAAGAATTTGCTAAAGCCCAGAAGGAAAACATGAGTCATTAAGGTTCTGTTGGGAAAAGGATGTATCACATTTCCTCACTGTCAGCAATCCAGCTCTAGCTAGTTTTCTTTAATCTTGAGAATTTGGAGAGCAGGTGCTTACAACACCAAGTCTGGTGAAAGAAGGTCAGGTAGTCCCCTTTTAACACAGGCAGACAGTAGGAACTGAAGATAGTTGCTCCAGTAAAACAAAACCACTCTTCATTCCTGAAAATATACCCCACCAGGAACAGCTATTTCTCCTAAAAATGTATTTGCAAAATAGATAATCAATGTAAGCAGTTACATCCTGTCAGGAAACAAGCTGGTCATGTTGCCACAAAATCCCACATCTAAACCAGGAGGATGCAGAATAGGAAATACATATGTATGCTTTAAATATGTTTGCTTCTATACAGCTGGCAAACGAAATGGTTAAAAACCTGGACAAGCTGGCTTAGTCTTGCCACTTCCACCTTTCCACAGGCAGTGCAGCAAGCTGAGCCCAGATGCAAGTAAGAAAAAGCAAACATTTTAAACTGAAAAACACAAGCTCCGATGCTTTTTGCACCTTAACGTTTTTATACCCGAGACAAACGCTTCCCACACACCTCTTGAAGTTTTCTATTGGAGTAATGTGAGAACCATCAGGTCACAGAGGGGGTGAAACTATTCAAGTGTTAAGTTCAAACCAAGTAGTTTACTTTCTCATCATCTACTTGCATTATCACTCTGCCTTCACCTCTGAGGCGCCCCATGGCTGCCTACAAACCAATACCCTCACTCCAGTTATGCTCCACACACTTCATACGTGGTATGACAATGGCGTATCTTGGTGTACAATGGATTATTATGCCAACTTCTGGAAAAATACACATCCTCTGCTTCATCTGGAACAGAATCACCTCATTACAACATGCCAGTATTGCATATGACACTTACTGAACAGACGAAAGCTCTCTCCAATTTAAGTGCCTATCAACTGCCTTATTTTGTCCTACTTTATTCCTTTTTCAACAGAGAAGCACCTGCCATGTCACCATTTACACTAGACATGTTTTCAGATGGGAACAGTTAGATAAGCAAACAACTCCCACAGCTGATTCTCCTCCGCAGTCACTAGGAACATGCTTCCCATCCTTCTGAAAGCCTGACTCTCCTGGTGTATCTCAGCACACAACCCCAGATCCCCTGCAGCACACTTTGAAGGCCAAATGAACTATTTCTGGCTGCTAAGCTTGACCCCCTCCCCGTGCACATACTCCAACTGCTGCTTCTCTCCATGCCATCAGTTTTTCCTTGGACAGAACCACAGGAGCATTTCACTGTGACTGTACAATAAGCTACCTTCAGTCTATGGCAGCTGGAAAGAGAAGGTTTTTTCTCCATAAGCTTTCTCGTGTCAGGACCCCCCCCCTGCTTTCTCACACATAATTACCTTTTTGGCAGCACACTGAAAGCCTGTCTGTTTGTCCTCTATTTTGTACACTTCTCCAAAAGAGCCAATGCCCAAAGAACCATGACACTTGGTCCAATGAACCTCTTCTCGGTACTCATAATCCACTGGCTTTAGTCTCTGGAAATCAGAAATCAAGATGATTTAGTTTCTGAGAATCAGAAAACAAGAGGAAGCAAGGAAAGGAACTCTTAAATATTGAGCTCCACAAAGATCAACATTCTCAGGCAAAGATACCACTGCACCTCTCTAAATATCCCTGTCAAAATTACTTCTGTCACAGGCTTGAGATGAAATGATATGGGAGAACCTACTTGATTTCTGTGGGCTCTGTTTGATCTAAATGAGTGCACCCCATTGCTGTAAAGAAAGCCCACCAGTGTCTGGACAGCTTTGGAGCTCCAAACTATTCCCTTCACATGCAGGACATAACTACAAAGCTAAATCCCACAAACAAAACAAGATTGACTAAATGTAGACATCTGTGTGTGAGCTAAACCTTTTTTATAGTCAATAGACTGAGATCATGCCTTAGGTCTCAGTGTAAACATATTCAGGCAAGTGAGTGATACCCTGAACTCCACTGACAATACTGACAGGGGCACACTCATTCCAGAGAAGAGACCTCTAAGAGGAGTTGAAGATGGAAAGACACAACTGAAGGCAGAAGAAATAAATCATGCCTCTAAGATTTACATGCATTTGCTAGGCCCAAGCCCTGCACTTGGCAAGGGACAATGGGCAAGTTGCTGGCTTCCTACCAGAAGCAGCAGACGTGCTTTTTGCACCTTCACAATCTCCATGTCCCCAGTTGCTGTCTGTGTGACAGTCCAGGCCACCTGTAGCCAATGAAATATTGCAGCCTGTTCACCTGAATGGATCGAGTTCCCTCAGAGAGAAACAGAGAAGTCATGTCTGAAGACGGACTAAGCACAGAAACACTTCCATAGACAAGCATGAATATTTTGTGAATGAGCAAATAAATTAGGGCCACCAGTCTAAGACAGGGCTTTATACCCTGCAAAAACCAGAAGCACATCTTTAACTGGCAGTCTTCCACCATCTCAAGAACCATTCAGAAAACTCAGTGTTGTTACAGAAGTGAGCACATGGATGCAGATTCCCTCCCTTCTGAAGCCCAGGAGGTATTCTGCCTTCCACCACACTAGTGTGTAGGGTCAGAAGATCACCTCAGTAAGTAGCACGCCTTCATTTTCATCTGCTTCATGATACTGTTCCTTCGGGTCCAGAGCACCTCCTCTCCACGTCTTGGCGAGGCTGGCTAAATTCTGTGGTTCACCAAGACTCACGCTCCCCTTCAAGGCATCCACCAAGTATTCCTCCACAGAAATCTTGTCTGAGCTGGTTTTCATGGACTGGTTGATGCATTTGGAGAAACTATATTCTAAGTTTAGGCCAGATAAGCGATGCTCACTGTCTTGATAGTTGAGATCACCGTGGAAGTTTGTCTCCAGAGCATTTTGTTTCATGGCATGGAGAGGACTGTCCAGACGTGGGAAATGAGGGGGTATTATATTATAGGGAAAAGGATGGAGAGTTTCAGGCTGTGGAACACTGTCCCTCTGATAGTGCCGTTTCCAAACATGATTAAGGCACTGAATAGGGCTAATCAACTTATGCAGTTCTGCTTTGTACTGGCTCCTTGGGGAGTGGAGTTTGCCCATGGACAGCACTTTCTCAGGTTTCTCAAAAGGCAATGGATCATAGAGCGAGTCCTTGTTAAATTCTGAAACCCAAAAACTGTTTCTGTAAGGAGTATTTTGGTGTGATTCATCCTCCTAGAAAATAAAACCAAACACCACAGCTGAGCAAGAACCTCAACACAGCCACCCACAATTCAACCAAGACCTGCTAGGAGCTTGCAGGGGTCCCAACAGTACAAAAGGGAGGCTTAAGGAGTCTCACCTGGACAGGAATTGGAGTGCAGCTCTCTTGCTCTGGAGTCCTGGGACCTCGCTGGCCAGCAGCCACTGTTTGTATTTTCAGCTTGGATCTTTTCTTGTGACGTTTCTTTCTTGTCTTCCCACGCTGCCTCCCCCTCCAGCAGGTAGGAGCCATCTTCCCCTCCCTTGCATGGGCCACATTGTTAGGGATTTGATCGAGGCTGTCTGAGCGGCTACTGGAAACCAAAAGGCATGAAGGCTCTTAGATCTGACGGTGAAAGCACACCTCCAGTTAATAACTCTGACCCACAGAACAAGAATCAGCAATTCTGCCTTCTGAGAATTAAAGAACAGAGAGCTAGAACATCACATTTTGCTTTCTAATACATAACATTTGTTTGTAGATTATGCATCAGTGCAATCTATTAAAATAATGGTTAAAATTAATCGAAGTGTTCATAATATGAACATCAGCTCTACTTGAGAGCAAAATAGACTCTGCACCAAAGATGACTAAGTGCACTTAAATAAAATAGCTTCAAAACCCCCAGGATTTTCTGGCATGCAAAGCGCAATACTCTGATGTGATTTCTAGGAATGTGTAGATATACAAACCAGCACAGGCCAACACTAGCTGGGGGTCTGTACAAGGGGAAATCAATACCAATCATAGTAATTAGATTTTTTTAATCAAGTTGGTAATAGGAAACAGATTATTTGTCTTCAAATGAAGAAATTGTAATTGTTCTCTTGATTCAGAACTGAACAGTGATGCAGTTCACACCAACATTGCTGTCTCCATCTTTTCCTGCTATGCACCACTGAGCTCTGAAACATCCAATGAGTGGAGTTCTAGGTGATGGTTTTGCCTGAACATACAGCTGGCATGCATTCCATATAACCCCCCTCACAAATGGGTCCCTCTGCATTTCTTCAATTGGTTCACGGGACAACGTCACAGGCAGCGAGCAGTGTCAAACCTTAAACCTCATAAGGCCAGATTCAGTGTCTGAAAGCTGCTAGAAAACAGGCAGCACCCAATTCTATATCCCAGTCAGCCCCTTCAGACAGTGCTGGAGCTGCTTAAGAAAGCTCCAGTATGTGCCCCAACAGGGCACAAGTTCTTCCTGAAGAAGGAAGTGGCTCCCACAAAAGCAAGTTCCAGCCTGTCATTTTTCCATCACAGCTGTTACTCCCCCTTTACCACTTTCAGCTTCTCTTCACAACTCTCTCTCTGTTGCTGATGCTGTCATTAAGCAAAGGTTCTTCTCTCAGCCCCCTTTATTTAACCTCCCCAGAAGCAGTTCCTTTTTCTCAGGACTACTTCTAGCAGCAGCCCAAGTTTCCCACAACTTTCAAAGATAATGGTGTAACATGAACCTCAGAGAGAAGAGCTCAAACAGGAGTGTTTTGGGGAAGACATACTGGAAGCACACATTGCTGGTGTGACTTGAAACCAGCCAGCAGACATAGCAGTGAAGGTGGGTATTCATGTTAAGAGGTCTCTCACCTGTAACGCTTACTATGAGCAATAAAGGATCTCTCTGATAAAGTGGGGCTGAACTCCTGACTGTTTTCACCTGTGTGAAAGAAAATAAGATCATCACATACCTCCAATGCCAGGCAAAATCTCTCCTAGTAACAAGTGCACTAAGAAACCAACTTGCTAAATCAAACAGTGATCCAGACAAATCACCACACAGTCGTGCCACACCACCCACACTACATCCTTCCTCCCCCAGCACTGTGATCTCCTGATCCTCCAGCTCTTTCCCACCTGACAACTTTGGTTTAGTTCTCTTTTTCTTCGCCCCTTTTTTAAAACACCTCTCAGAAGTCAGTCAAGGACAGATGAGCCAGCAGGACACTGATCTATACTCAAAGCAGCTCGGTGCAGTGGCCTCATGCTGTTCTGTTATCTATGTTTTATTCAGTGGACCCTGCCACATTATTAGGAGATTTCATGAGCTTCCTAAATAGAGACTGGGATGTGTCACCTACTCCACCCTACTTGGGATTACAAATAGATTTCATCTCAGCTCTCCAGGAGTGCAAAGCGAGTGAAATCTCATACTGCATTACACATTCCTTTTCCTCAATGAAGAGCAGACTGCCCTCCTACTTACATTCTGCTTGGGCAATAATAGAAATTGATGCACAGCCTCCTTCTGTTTCTTCTTTTGCTGTTCCTTTGGTGATTACATCATTCAGGATTTTCCACTGACTGTGGAAGATGACCTTCTTTGACTCTTCTACTTTGCAAACACTGCTCTGCTTTTCACTTGCTGTCTCATTCAGCCCCTTGGTAGCCGTGAGCTCCTTCTTGTGCTTGACGGCTGGATCAGGAGCTTCCTGGCACGTAATTCCCATCACTGCCATTTCCCAGGTTCAGAGAGTCACTGAGAAAGAACAAAACACCAAAGCAAAACACTTGTCAAAAACACTTCACAGGCAGAAGCGGCTTCAAGTACACAAGAAGCAGGAGACTGCTGAAGACATCAGATCACTAAATAACTTAATCCAAATCAAGGACCTACCCAGCCTCTGAGCATGGTGCTAAGAACCCAAGACTGTCAGCTCCCCATCCACAGCTGTACCACTGAAGAGCTGAATAATCAGTGTTATTCTCAGTACCAGAAAGACAAGACCACACAGGTTTCAGAGGGAGATTATTTCTTGGTATATTCTCTTTAGTTAAACACAAACAGTGAAACTATATAAGAAAGGGAACTCCTGGGTCACTGAACAGGAAGAATATTCACACCAAAAATAATGGGAAAAAGACATGAAAGATTTTCTCCTAGAGTGCACCCAGCAGAAGTTACGCTGTGCTCTCACACCACATAAAATGGCCATCAAATCCTGCTCATTGCTTTCTTCCTTGTACTCAGTCACCCTTAAATCCTTTTCTCAGTTCTCCTTCCAATGAAACCAGGCTAGACAAGCAGCCTGCCCGTACAGAGCTCCTCCCTCGCTCCCCTTCCTTCCCCTTAATCACCAATAGCTTTTGAAATCCTTGGTCAAGCCCAACAAAAGCAGAGCTCTTCCAGTGCACAGGATTAATGCACGTTGGTGCTGGCTGGAGGACAGGGCTGGTGCTGGAACAGAGGATCCCTCTGCCTGGCAGCAGCTGGCGAGTCAGTCAGCACAGGCTGCTGACCAGTGAGCAGAAATGTAGCTCCAAACAAGTCCCAGCACATGCCAAATCTTGGCCAATTGGCAGCACAGAGGAAGGTGGAAGGGAGCCAGGGATGGAAAAGGAGAAGCAGAAAGAAGCGTGGAAGTAAGATACTGTGGGATATTGCGGGTGAAAAGCAGGAACGTGGAGAGTTCGGAGTTCCCTGCAGCCACACTGAGCACAAGCCCACAGGACAGGCTTTGGTTTAGCCCCTGAGCTCCTCACCTCAGATTCTAGACCAGTTAAACCCGTTGTTTTCTTTTAAACCAGAATATGCTCTATTGGCCCTTACCCGCAGAGGTCACTTCCCTCTGCCAGTGCTCCCACAGCTCAAGCACAAGATCTCACCATTTCCACCATTAAACACCCATGAAAACTCAGCCAGCTCAGCAATACTCCTACAGGTGTTAAGCACCACGAGCACAGTGTAAGACAAGGAGCAGGGACATCTGAACAGAGGCCAACAAAGCCAAGATCTCAGCTCTGTTACAGGAGCACATCTTTGAGGCTCGTCAGTTTAAATCTGCACCAGGGATATTTCCTCTTCCTTTTTTCCCTCCTCTGCCTTGAACAGCTGCCTGGGGCAACAGGATACTGACTCCAACAGGCTCCTGGCAACAGCGAGCTCAGCCAGGAAAATGACTAAACCAGAGGGTGCTCCATAAAGGACCCCCAAGGAAAGGGGAAGGGAGCTGTTCGGGAGCCAAGTGCCTGAACCTTGCTGTGGTGTGTAAATGAGTCACCTAACAACCTGGCAGGTAGACAAGGAAAGTCAACAATGACCACATTCAGTGGCTGCACAGAGAACAGCTGCTGTGCAAAAGAAGTGCTGATGACAGTATCCCACTCATTACACCCGTCCCACTCCCTCTCCTCTACAGAAATTATGTCAAATCTCAGTGCTGTAAAATAATCCCTTGGAGCAGCAGAAAGAGAGCCTGCCAGATGACTAACCCAAGCCACCAGTGACCAAACTGACAAGTTGAGAGCTATTTTTATACTCACTCTCTCCTGATTTGCATTAACTCTGTCTCTCCTTGCCCTCCCCTCCCCTTCAAGGACCTTCAAGGTCTGCAGCACCAACCCATCCCCATCGCCAAAGAATACGTAATTCTACCAGTCACTCCTCAGCTTAGTTAAAAGACAACAGAGGAAGAAGGGGAGAAGCAAAACTGCCTGTCCTTGGTCGCCCTCTGAAATGGAAAAGAATAACAAGGAAACATTACTGAGATTAAAGTCAACAAAGCACATACCTCACTTGCAGAATGAAACAAAAGTAAGGGGTAGCTATTGTAAGCAACGTCCTCTAACAGAGCAGCCACCAGCACTCAGACAGTTTAATGTGTGACTCAGGTCTACAAGGCTGTGTAGGCACAGAAGCTGCAAGCCCAGCCCAGTTTAACTGTTGCTGCACAATCTTTGGGTCCTCAGAAGAATCAAAACCCAACTATTTTTCATGGTACGTACAACAAAGCACAGTTGCCAGATTAAAAACAGTAACAGAACTTTGTGATCAGTTTGGAAGCCTCACTTCTCTTGCAGCTGCATATTCAAAACTGACCACGGCAGACTCGGCGCAATGCACTTGGAGGGGTGGCACAAAGCATTCACAAGCCCTATTAATTTGGACATAGGCACTTGGTCTCTCAGGTCCAGGCCCCATGTTCAGCCCTTCTCAGAGAAGTTCTAGATGAAAGGGAGCCTTAGGAGCAGTAAATGGGTACCTGAGGTTCCACAGCAAGACCACTAAGAACAGGATTTACTCACATGAGACAAGCTGGAGCTGTGGTTTCAGCTGCCTATTTACTTGCCACCACTCCAGGATGAGCACAGCTTCCTGTACAGACATAAGTTATGTACATGCAACATGAGGAGCTTCAAGTTTGTGAGCTGAAGGATGGTTGTTTCATACCCCAAACTGCTTCTCTAGTTTTCAAAACCTCCTCTCCCTCATCCATGTCACTTAGATTCAACTGTAATTCTTGATTTCAATATCTCTGCCTTTCTTCCTTCTGTAGACGTGTGTATGGGCTTATTATTTTCAAGGAGAAAAGGGGAAGTTGGGGGATGATACAGTAGATAAAAGTGAATACTACACACCTAACCCACGATGGGCTTTTGCTAGCAGCACTGAAGACTACTTGCTCCTTATCTTCACAAAGGTTTTACACTCACCTCTGGTTAACTCATGTCAGTTCTCACTGCTGTAAAAAAGAAAGTGAGTTTTTACAGAATGAAAGCCAAGCACCATATTAGTTGTCTGTGGAGGCAGGGGCAACTCCTCCCTCAAACAATGCCTGTGAGAAGCTAATGGACTGGATAAGATCATCCGAGACTTGTAGGGAGTCAGAATTCAGAAGACACTCAAACATTATTAATGCAAGAGATAACCATGTGCTTTCTACTCCTTTAAAGCCTCCTCCTCCCTCCCTTACCAAGTCCCTCCTCACCCTCTACAGCTCTTTCATCTCAACTAGAAGCTATTTGTGTAGCAGGGACCTTGAAAGAACATCTCTTTTGTTTCATGAAGTTACTATGCATACAGAAAGACTCATAGCTGGAAAAAAGGAATGCAAATACCTCTCCAGCACTAAACCACCCTGCAGCACACCATCACATGGGATCCTGCTTGGTCTGCATGGCTCAGATCTCCTTTGCCAATGGCTTCTTGGAGAATTTCAGTTAATGTTGTATGGAGTAGCCCATAAATTTGGTTAAAAAAGACTTGGGAAAGAGCTTTAAAATATAAGTAAGACTTCCTAAGTCAGCCTATGAAGTATGCCAAGTTCTTCTCCTGGTCTGAGTGTGAATGTTCAGCAGCAGTTTCACATTGACATTTAGTTTAAAGAGAAAAAAAAAGCAGAAAAAAAGTCATGTTGTCTCAGTGAGGTTTCCCACTTCCTTATTGAGCAGAGTTTGATGAACAATACATTAACTTAGGCAGCCTCCTCTTCGGCAGCTGCTAGTGCTTTATTAAAACAACTCAAGTAGCATTTCAGCAATGTTGCTCTGCTGACCACTACAACAAAGCAACAGCTGGGAAGAGCCAGGGATTTATGCATCACTAAAGCATGGAATGTCAGCTGAGAAGAAGAACATACACCTTTTGGGGACCTTCCAGTCCTAACAACTGTCAGCAAGGATTCGAGAAAGGGCCAGGTCTGCAGCCAGAAGAACCCATCCAGAGTATGAGTGACAAAACCACCACACAAAGACATCCCAGACAGGCAAAACACACCTTTCACCATAGAAAGAAACAGACACTTGTTAAAAATGAACTGTACTAAAGACCTGGTTTGGGGCCCAATGAGAGGATCTATACACAGAATCCCTTCAGCCCCCAGGCACCACTTCTTGTCCCTGCCTCATCGCTGCCGCCCTGCCCTGCCCCATGCTACCGATGAGCTCTCCTGCCTGTCCATGTTTCAGGTGGAACTGAAATGAGGCTGGTTCTGGTTTTGGCCATGTCAGTTTAAGGCATATTACTGAGCATTTGAACATGCTGGGTGCTGTCACCAAGGGGAACTTTCAGTCTGTGTCAGAAGGGACTAAAAAAACCCAGTTGTAGCACTCTACACACACCTCTACCTTAAACCACTGAATGCCATTTGAAGCTAATATGTTTTAGAGGAAAAAAAAAGAAAGACTTCCCTTGAGTATCTAAGAGTTCCAAAGTAAAAATAAATAGAATGCCTGACTGATTAAAATACTGGTGAGTCAGACCACCAGTTGCTATTCCAGGATGCTCACAGCCTTCACCTCCTTCTCTTTAGCCAGTGTCAGCCACTTGTCTCTGCAAGAGGCTCCTGTACGGTCTTGTTGGGTTCCTCTTGGTCCTGGTGGGCTGTCAAGTGCTGCTGCACACAGGTTTACCTGAAGATCCGCAGGTAAAGTGAAACCTTCTACCTAAACCACCACGGAGCTGCCTGCTTGAAGGATTTCACTATCAGCCTTCTGTTCATGAGTTATGTTACAAGTGATAGTAAGTATGTAAACACAGTCTTTAAAGTGGTTTGATAGTAAATACTTCAAAATCCTGTTTCAGCCATTTGTATTGCTTACTGTAAACACCAGGATAATGAGCTTCAACTATCTCTTTAGCTGCCAGACATCAGTATATTGCAGTGGTTTGGTTATAAACTATGGAAGAAAACATTTGACCGGGTTTAACCATCAGCAGAATTTCTGAAAGGATCTAAACACACCTCTCCATTTCCTCAAGTAGAAGCCGGAGAACAACTCACCCTGGAACAATTCTTTTCATGTTGTTGAACAAAGATGGGAATAGCACCATTTGCCCATTCATGCAAAGAAGTGGCTAATTTTCCTAACTGCTTTGTAAACAAGGATAACAGAAAAAGCATCAGAACAAACTTTGCCTGGATGAGATTCTGTTCTCCAGCCTGGCTTAGATGCTCTTAGAGAGGCTTTCAGGACATCCTGGGTTTTAAGACTCACTTGTGGAGTCAACCTATTTCCTAAATATGAACTTGTCCTATGGAGTCAGGCTGGGAGAGCTGGGCTGGGGCAGCCTGGAGAAGAGAAGGCTCCTGAAGGGGACAACCTTAGAGCAGCTCCAGTGCCTAAAGGGGCTCCAGGAAACCTGGAGAGGGGCTTTGGACAAGGGATGGAGGGACAGGACAAGGGGAATGGCTTTAACCTGCCAGAGATTGAGATGAGCTCTGAGGCAGAAGCTCTTCCCTGGGAGGGTGCTGAGGCGCTGGCACAGGGTGCCCAGAGAGGCTTTGGCTGCCCCATCCCTGGCAGTGTTCAAGGCCAGGTTGGACACAGGGGCTTGGAGCAACCTGCTCTAGTGGAAGGTGTCCCTGCCCATGGCAGGGGTTGGAACTGGAGGAACTCTAAGGTTCCTTCAACCCAAACCAGTCTGTGGTTCTATGAAATTATAATAAAATTACGTAATAAAGCACCTAAATGGACAACTTCCAACAATAACCACAAACACACATTCAAATCAATTTTGCCCAAGCTGACACGACTGAATTTGCAGCAGCTATTGCTGTGAACTGCTCTGCAGCTTTAAAAGCTCAATCACATTTATAAAATACCATATAAGCAGTAAGGCTGCAATGCTAGGCAAAGCCAAAAGTTTAGTTCAATTTAGTATAGACAGAAGTATTTCTATGTAATCTTAATTTATAGTTGGCCCTGAGAATTCAAACGTGATGATTTTATACTATACAAATATGAACTGACCGGAGTAGCTTCTATCCTGAACAAACTCCCACAGGACAAACTTCCACATTAACTGGAGAATTGCCTTTTAGATGAGATGAGGTTCATACTCTTCAGGGCCCTGATGTCACCGAAGAATGAGCAGCAAAAGCCCAGTTTCCCACAGACTGAAGTCTGGCATGTCCAGTCCTCACAGGCCTCCTCCTGGTCCCCCCAAGCACTGTCCTGACCTCCAGCATCTCCAGACTCTTCCTAATTCCAGTCTCACTCTGAGCCAGCTGCTCTTCCTGGAACTTGGAAATCTTTCTGTGTTCCAGACCTCTGTCTCTAGCAACAGGTTTGACTGATACTTCCCAGCACACTTCAAAAGTCAGAGGGGCAACACAGTCACCTATGCCTCCATCCTCTTAGCAGCCCGAGCTCTAATCAGAGACTGGTACTACTAAAGCTCAGCTCGACCTCTACACTTCAACACTGAACTAAGATTCAGGACAGTGGCAAAATGCATGAACTCCAACAATGTCAAACCAAGTCCCAGAAATCCTCTAGGTTTTTTAGTTGTTACATGATTGTTTGTTCTGCTCCTTCTTCACAGCTGCTACACAAAGATTCCCTCTCTTGCACAGTTAAAATTTAATAGTTAATAGCAAATGAGTCATTCCAAAGGAATCTGGTGGCTGTGCCAATAAGAGATGTTAAGTCAGTTAAAATGCAATAAGGCAGCACACGAAAGACATGGATTTCAAAGCCCGATTTGATTATTCTTATCACTAACGTTACAGCAAAGAAGGTGCGAGTTATTACTCATCAAAGAGGTCAGGGAGCCAGCTGAAAAAGAAACGTAGACGTTGTTTATGGATGCCGGTTTCAGACTGCTGCTTCTTACATGTGCAGAGCGCCGAACACATGTTCCTAATGCAACCAATTAAAGGAGACAGGAAGCATCTGAGATCAACCACAGCAGCAACTTACTAATCACTAAAGAAGATGTTTAACCTTCTGCTAGAGAAAGAAGAGAAGCGCCTCGGCTGCATGTGAGA